>NC_064435.1:84340787-84573287 GCF_023343835.1 Lagopus muta | reverse complement strand
AAAGAAAGAAAGAAAGAAAGAAAGAAAGAGAGAAAGAAAGAAAGAAAGAAAGAAAGAGAAAGAAAGAAAGAAAAGAAAGAAAGAAAGAAAGAGAAAGAAAGAAAGAAAGAAAGAGAAAGAAAGAAAGAAAGAAAAGAAAGAAAGAGAAAGAAAGAAAGAAAGAAAGAAAGAAAGAAAGAAAGAAAGAAAGAAAGAAAGAAAAGAAAGAAAGAAAGAGAAAGAAAGAAAGAAAGAAAGAAAGAAAGAAAGAAAGAAAGAAAGAAAGAAAGAAAGAAAGAAAGAAAAGAAAGAAAGAAAGAAAGAAAGGAAAGAAAGAAAGAAAGAAAGAAAGAAAGAAAGAAAGAAAGGAAGAAAGGAAGGAAGAAAGGAAGGAAGAAAGGAAGGAAGAAAGGAAGGAAGGAAGGAAGAAAGGAAGGAAGAAAGGAAGGAAGAAAGGAAGGAAGAAAGGAAGGAAGAAAGAAAGGAAGAAAGAAAGAAAGAAAGAAGAAATAGAAAGAAAGAAAGAAGAAGAAAGAAAAGAAAGAAAAGAAAGAAAAGAAAGAAAGAAAAGAAAGAAAGAAAGAAAGAAAGAAAGAAAGAAAGGAAGAAAGGAAGGGAAGAAAGAAAGGAAGAAAGGAAGAAAGGAAGAAAGGAAGAAAGGAAGAAAGGAAGAAAGGAAGAAAGGAAGAAAGGAAGAAAGGAAGAAAGAAAGAAAGAAAGAAAGAAAGAAAGAAAGAAAGAAAGAAAGAAAGAAAGAAAGAAAGAAAGAAAGAAAGAAAGAAAGAAAGAAAGGAGGAAAGAAAGAAAGGAGGAAAGAAAGGAAGAAAGAGAAAGAAAAAAGAAAAAAACGTCTGCTGCTGACAAACAGTAATATTAACCTGAAAGAAAGTGGGAGAGAGAATGTAATGTGTGACTGAAAAAGTGTAGGCAAGGTGATTATTACAGAGTTGTTTCCTGAGGGATACATTCAGAATAAAGGAAGAATGTAAAAGTTTAAGCCCCTAAGCTATGACAAGTAGGTTTTTAAAAATCATGATTATCACTATTGTGCTTAGATATATTAAAAAGAGAGGATTGCTAACAAAATTAGGACACAAATGTGCTCTCTGTTTCTTACTTGTAATGCAAGACAAATATTAGGATACACACAGCATGCAATAAAAAGCAAAAATACTCAAATGAGAGTTACGTGCACTTCACAGTGACAGAGACTAAAATTGATGTTTTCCCAAGTTTCTACAGGTTTTGTACAACTTTATCTTCAGGTTCACAAGGTTGAGATTCCCAAGATAACACATCTGAGTAATAGGAAAGATGTCCAGAAGAAAAGACTCCCAGTACAGACATACTTGTTTCTAATGTTTGTGCTGTGAAAATTATCAATATCCAGAAACACTGTAGAGATCATAAAGGTAGATCTGGCTCTTTAAAAACAGCAGAAAGTTTGGTTTTGGCTTTTGTAGCGTCAGGATCACACTCCAATTATTTAGTTCTGAAGCAAGTATTTTAGTTTCCAATGCAGAAAACATGAGCTTGAAAAGAAGCACCTCCAGCATCCTGTGACGTGAACAAGAAGTTACAGAGGTTATTATTTAAGAAAATCTTAAAGTGCTGTCATAGAGAACAAAGGTTAGATATCCTGCATAAAAAAAATCTATTCTAATATGATATATGGCAGTTTGATACGCCTTCATTTGAGGGAGGAGAAGTTGAAGTCATAATTATATGATAAACATATTAGAGAGAAGAGCTTTTGGAAGAGCACGTGTTAAAACCTAGTCCTTCAGTCCTTATATAGGCAGAAGTTCTTCTGCATTAAATAGACCTTCATCATCTTCAATTACATGACTAGATTTTCATTCCTATAACAAAGTACACTGGAACAAAGGGGAAAAACAGCAAAACTTCCCAGTTTCACTCTCACAGGTGATGTAGGGAGAAGCAGCATAGTGTAGAGCTATGTGAGGCAGAGGACATGGATGAAACTAGTAATACAGATCTTTTGGATAAGTTTCCTCCATAGCCCCATCAGCACACAACGGTTGTGGAGGCAGAATCATCCTTTTTGACTTCCCACTCTCTATTCTAGGACTTCTGGCGAGGGAGTTTTAAAGGGTTCAAAGGAGCAGCAAAAAACAGTATGTGGAACTCAGTATAATCATGATTGATTCATCAGCTTGATCTAGCCCTCACAAGAAGAGCAATGTGATTGGCCAAAAACATGATTAGGAACACTTTTAATTTGCAGTTGATAAAACCACAGAATCATTAAGGTTGGAAAAGAAATCACTAAAATCATCTGGTCCAACTACCAACCCATCTCTACCATGCTCACATCCCTCAGTGCCTTATCCACACATTTCTTGAACACCTCTAAGGACAGTGACTCCACCAACACTCTGGGCAGCCTGTTTCAATACCTCACCACACTTTTGGAGAATAAATTTTTTCTAATATACAACCTAAATCTCCCCTGGTGCAACTCAAGACCATTACTTTAAATCCTATCACTAATTACCTGGCAGAAGAGATTGACCCCCACTTTGCTACTACCTCCTTTCAGGTAGTTGTAGAGAGCGTTAAGGTCTACCCTAAGCCTCTTCTCCTCCAGACTCAACCATCTCAGTTCCCTCAGCTGCTCCTCATAAGACTTGTGCTCCAGACCTTTCACCAGCTTCATTGCCCTTCTCTGGACATGCCCCAGGGCCTTGGTGTCTTTGTTGTAGAGAGAAGCTTAAAACTGAACAGGCTACTCAAGGTACGGCCTCACCTGCGCTGAGTACAGGGGGCCGATCACCTCCCTGCTCCTGCTGACTACGCTGTTTCTGACACAAACCAGGATGTCATTGGACTTTTTGGCCACCTGGGCACACTGCTGGCTCATGTTCAGATCGTTTTCTTCCATGCATCTTTCCAGCCACTCTGCCCCAAGCCTGTAGCAATGCATGGGGATGTTTTGACCAAACTGTAGGACCCAGTTACTTGGTCTTGTTACTTGGTCTTGTTCAAACTCATACATTTGGCCTCAGTCTATCGATCCTCCTTGTCCAGATCTCTCTGTAGAGCCTTCCTACCCTCAGACAGATCAACATTTACTCCCCATTTGGTGTCATTTGTACCCCTCAAAAAACACCATTGCAGGTACAAATGACCTCAGTCTCAGCTTTCATCAAAAGCTGGGGGAAAACTCAACACAGGGAGACTGGAAACAAATGTGTTTACAGTCTTCCATTGGCCTTTGAGAAATTGCACTGCTAGGGGATCATTCCTAAATCTGTTTTCAGTTGGCTGCTGGTTGTAAATGGGATAAGCAATTCTGAAATAACTGAGCAGCTGGACAGAAGCACTGTGACTTGATTAAATTTGATAAAAATCCAGGAATTCTTATCTGGTTAAGACAAAACCAAATTACTTCTTGTCAACTGACTCTATGTACAGCAAAGACATAACAATGGAGTATTAATGAAATTACAAAATACAGTTCTCAAATAGCATGGTGTGATTTAATACTCACGGGGCACCATGCATGCATAGATAAATAATGCATATGAATGCCAGACTCTGAATTATTTACATAAAATCAGTCTTCTTTCCTGTTTTTACATCATATCGTCCTCCAAAAAGGCATCGATTCTAACAAAGTTTTCAAAGGTGTTTGGCCTACATTTTTAATGGTAAACTTTGCTAGGAGAGCAACAGTGAGAGCTTCAGTAAAAACATCCACCTGCCTTTTGTTTCCTACCCTCTGGAGCTACTGAGGAGCCACATCTTTTACAAAACAAGTAAATGTAATCGGCAGAATCATCCTGATACCTCAAGTACACTTGGACAATAATCACTGTACCTCACTATTAGAGTTATTCCACAGTTTGCATCTATCCTTAGATACAATTTTCCATGCGTGCAAGTTGGATGCTTTTGTGCATTTCAAATATGTAAGTATATGCAACTATATATTACTGTGCTGTCCTGACTTTATGAAAAGATTTGATCCTGCACAGTGCAGGGCTGTGTCAAAAATGACAAGTAAAATAGCAAGCCAGAAGAACCTAATTCTATCTTAATGATGGTGAGATGGTAGAGCTGTCAAGTTACTTCTGCCTGATGGCAAAAGCATGACCTAAAACAGGAATACTTATTGTAGCTACATGCTCCATTAGCATGATGGGGGCTGCAAGAGTTCTCCTGTCTCCTCAGACATGCCTGTTTTCTGCCCACATCCTCCTCCTTTTCACACACTGCAGTCTCAGGAGAGCTTTAGACTCTTTATGTTGCTCATGATTTCAAAGTATTTCTATTTAGCTTTGAGCAAAACTGCTTTGCACCTTCAGTAGAAATTTGTAGGACTACACCAAATTTGCATCCCACTGTGGAACATCTAATCCAGATCCTCTCCTCTAGTTCCTTTAACTTGATGGAAAATCAGGTCTTTGAGCAGAGTGCTGGAACCTAGATGGTTTCTAAAAACGAACATCAGCTGAGGACAGATATAGTGCTTTATGTGGGTTGTGCTTATTTCCAGTCAAACGCTTTGAGAATAAAATTAATGTTTATTCTGGTGCCCATCGTTCACTAGTTATTAGAAACACTACAATCACATGAGTGTGGTCCATCCTCATGAACTACTAGAACAGCATGTGCAGCAAGCTGCAAATTATTGCCCTGACAAATGACATTTTGCAGTCTATGGGTGGCCTTCTCAAGATAACGTTTGATGTTTGCTCAGCATCCCTCCGGCTGATAATAGGCAATTTAAATAAAACTTTCATTCTTTAGAAAAATGGAGAAAAAAGGCACATGGGGCACAGCCTAAGATATAGTGTTGTGTTGTGCTGTTTTTTTTTTTTAATTCCATTTCAGAGGTGCTTGACTGAGAACTCAGTAGAAGTCAATGGAAAGTCTAGTTAATTTAGATTATACTTATTAAGTGTAGCACTTCATTTCCATTGCTTATGGGCCAGATCCTTTTTTATGGAGTTGAGAAACACTGGAAGTTATGACATTAAGCCTCCTGGTTAGATTCATGTGTGTGCCATGTAGTAGTCATTTCTGAAACTTTTCTTTTTGTTATCAAAACCAGAATCTTCTTTTTGTTATCAAAACCTGCCCCTTTGTGTGCACACATATACTATCCACATTCAGTTTTTAGGGACCTGAATGTCAGCAGACGGCACAGCTGACATTTTGCTCTTGATCATACTTGACATGAGAGTGCATTCTAACATCAGATGGCCATAGGATTAGAATGCATGCTGTGATATGGCTTGCATCTCTCAGCTTTTTGACATCATTGTGCAGGAGCTCATAAAATATCTGTAAATTGAAGTCTCATGTTCTGTTGATTCCCAGAATTCCATCCAAGGGAATGTTTCTGACACCAAACAAACAGAAACCTGGTCTGAAAACCAGGTCTTCATAGAATCACAAAGTGGCCAGGGTTGGAAGGGACCTCAAGGATCATGAATCTCCAACACCCCTGCACATGCAGGGCCACCAACCTCCCCATATAATACCAGACCAGGCTGCACAGGACCCCATCCAACCTGGCCTTGAACACCTCCAGGGACAGGGCATGCACAACCTCTCTGTTCCAGCTGTTCCAGCACCTCACCACTCTCTCTATAAAGAATTTCCCCCTGACATCCAACCTAAATCTTCCTTCCTTCAACTTAAAACCATTTCCCCTTGTCCTGCAGTTATCCAACCTTTCAAAGAGTTGATTCCCCTCCTGTTTGTAGGCTCCCTTTAGGCACTGAAATGCTGCAATGAGGTCAACCCACAACTTTCTTTTCTCCAGGCTGAACAAGCCCAGCTCCCTCAGTCTGTCTTCAGAGGGGAGGTGTTCCAGCCCCCTGATCATCTTTGTGGCTCTCCTCTGGACCCTCTCCAACAGCTCTGTCTTTCTTGTACTGGGGGTCCCAGACCTGGACACAGTACTGCAGAGGGAGCCTCACAAGAGCGGAGTAGAGGGGGACAATCACCTCCCTGTCCCTGCTGACCACCCCTCTTCTGATGGAGACCAGGATGCCATTTGCTTGTTAGTCTTACTTGTTCTGTCTCAATTAGGGTGTGCACAGTAGCAACTGCAGGACACAGATTTCCTTAGGTTACTGCTGCACAGATTTACAGGTAGTGCTCAGGAGGAATGGTTGCCTGGTAGGTCCTGCATTGCACAACAGAAAATGTGAAGCTCAGAGCAGTTGTGGAATTGCAGCCCTGAAGCTACAAAGATGCATGTTTTATAGAGGTCATTGCCTCTGCAGAGAGGTGAAGGTGATGCCTTGTCTGTTAACATAGCCTCACTGTGGGTTTTTTTAGAGAAATATGACTTTAATATATCCCTTTCACCTATAAAAGATTCCCAGGGTAATAATAACAGTAAAAATGCTTCCCAAAATGTTTTCTTTTTAAACACATCAAGCATCAGGAAAGCTGTCATTTCAGACCAACTTCTGCCCATCCCTATGGCAACTAATGGAAGCATTTAATACTATATATACAAAATGTAATTTGCTCCCCCGCCATCTCTAGTTATACTCTTCTTTTTATGCTAAAATTGCTCCATGACGCCTACAATGTTTGGAAAATGCTTCTGAAGTGACATGCATCAGAGGTTCAACGTCACTGCAAAAAAGCTCAAGTGACCAATTAAAAATACTGATTTTGAACATGCAGATGATGAAATTAACGAAGACCAAAAATATCTAGTCTGAGAGGTCATATTTGTAGTTTTTAGAAAGCCCGTTATTAAAACCAACAATGTCTTTAGAGAATAAAGGAAGGAGGGGGGGTGGAAATCAGACACTGATGATCAAACCAGCAGTGACATTATTTCATACATTTACAGGCTGCAATCAGCAATCTCTGTCATATAAAAAAAACTTTTCAGAGCTGCTAAGCAGTCTCTGGCAATCCTTTATTTGCCTGGCCCCTTAGAGCTTTAGAAGTTACTTAAAGTCAGCTTGAACTTAAGGCTTATAATATTAAAATAAAAATAATGAAAAGATAAAAGTAATACGGATTTTTTTAATCTCCTTTCTCGGAAGGAAGGGATGTGGAGTATTTATTGTTCACAGCTCTGTGTTATGAAGCTTCTGTTACAGAGAGCACATTCTCAGTTATTAGACTCTTCAGATCATCTGCTTTGCTGTTCTCTGTTACTTACATCTTTTATCTGTACCTGTTTCAGAATGCCACACAGAAAAACACATTATGGAGTACAAAAATACTAGGAAAGAAGCATACTAGGACTGAACTACTTCTTCTGTTACCCACTTTAAAGTAGCCAAATATTACAAAGAGCATCACAATTTCACACGATTTGCCCTTAACGAAGCCATACTGAATATCATCAATCACATCTTACTTTCTGTGCGCCTTAGCATAATGTCCAGGAGGATCTGCTCCACAGTCTTGCTGGGCACAGTGGCTTAGCAACTTCCTCTGGTAGTTCCTCAGGACCTGTAGATGCATCTCATCAGGTCCCACGGACTTGTGCAAATTCAGGTTCCTCACATGGAATTTAACCTGATCTTCTCTTACAACAAGTGGTTCTTGGTTCTCCCATTCCCTCCCTTTGTCTTCTGTGATTTGGGCAGCATGCCCAGAGCACTTGCCATTGAAGACTCAAGCAAAAAAGACACTGACTTGTCAGCACCTTTGGGGTCATTGATTTCAGCCCTCTCCATATCCTGGTAACCAGGTCATCATATTTCCTTTCAGAAGGGGCCCACATTTTCCCTGGTCTTCCTTTTATCACCGACATACTTAAAGAAGATTTTCTTCTTGCCATTGTTGTCCCTGGCCAGATTTAATTCTGTCAGGGCTTTAGCTTTACTATTATGATCCCAGCTCGCTTGGAAAATTTCTGTATTTCTCCCAGGCTACCTGTCTACTCTCTGTAAGTTTTCTTTTGTGTTGGAGTTTGTTCAGAATACACTTTTTTATCCATGGAATTTTTACTTTACTTCCTTTTTGTTGAGATGCATCAGTCCTGAGCTTAGAGGAGGTTATCCTTGAATATTAGCCAGTTTTCTAGGGCCCATCTTCCCTCCAGACCATTGTCCCACAGTACTGTACCAAGCAGATCCCTATCTATAAAAACCTAAGGTGCAGGAAACAAAGGGATGAGGCCAGGCTCTTTTCAGCAGTGTGTGGCGACAGGGCAAGGGGAAATGGCCAAAATCTGAAGCATAGGAAGTTTCGCACAAATGTGCTTAAGAACTTCTTCATGGTAAGGGTGATGGAGCTCTGGAACAGGCTGCCTAGAGAGGTTGTGGAGTCTCCTTCTCTTGAGACATTCAAGACCCCCGTGGACACCTATCTATGCAATCTGGTCTAGGGAACCTGCTTTGGCAGGGGGGTTGGACTAGGTGATCTCTAGAGGTCCCTTCTAGCCTCTACAGTTCTGTGATTCTGTGAAGCCAAAATCTGCTCTTTTGAAGTCCAGGGTAGTAATCTTGCTACACACACTGCTTGCTGCCCTAGGAATCCTGAACTCCACCATTTCATGGTGGTTTCAGGTTCACATTCTCCACCACCCTCTCCTTGGTGAGAACAAAGCCAAGTATAGCATCACTGTGTGTTGGCTCCTTCATTACTTGGAGATTGCTTATGCCCTAACGTGTCATCTCTTCAACAGCAAGGAAAGCTATCATCTGCAAAGTACTCTCAGTAGCTTTATAGTAGGCTTATAGGGGAAAAAAACAAACAAACAAACAAACAAAAAGAACAGCATAATTGTACAGAATTTTGTGTCTCAGTGATGTCCAGCATGGGTAAGAAAGAAATGTCAGCTGACCTGAGAGACTGTTTTTTTTCCCAGTATTTCTTTTGGGGCATACAAAAGAACCTCAGCCACTGCTGTGGAGGTAAGCTCACTCAGGTTCACACAGCCAGAGAGGTACTCAGCTGTTAAGCTATTCTCCCAGTGCTCTGTATTTTGTCAGCAGCCAAAAAAATATTAACTACTCCAGGCGTTGCTTCAGAGCAATTCAAGAGAGCCTCCTGCTTCCCTTTCCTCACTGCTTTTCTGAGGAATCAGTGGAAATGAGCTCACCATGAGAATCCTTCTTTACCTCCTTCAAGCCCAAAGTAGCTCAGCATTTGCTCCTGTGATGCCTCAATGTTCACAACTCACAACGAGACTCCAACAGACCTCTAATGAGCATGACTCATCTGGCAGTAGAAGACAAAATGCTGTACTTTGTTTAGTTCAAACATGAGATATGGTAGGACTAAATTAAATGGTGTCCCTTACCAAAGGGACTACTTGGACAGTATCTATAGCAGCTCTTCATTGTATATGACAGGCTCCTTTAGCCAAACACTAGCACTGCTGAAATTAAGATGTGTTTTGTGCCTGTCCTCTGTGAGCCCATTGTTTGACCCCATGTGAACAGCACACATTGGGAGATATTAACATTTTCTAGTTTGTGTGATCTTTCATGACTAGGCTGTAATTTTCCTCTAAATGCCTGGAGCCTATGAGAAAATGAAATTTGCTGGAAACAATTGTAAAAGCCTGAGGAGGTAAGGACTGGAACACATGAATTGTATGTGTTCATTAAAGGAGAGATGCAGTGTATTCTCCAGAAAAAGGATTAATGTGGAAGGAAAAAGTCTTTGAAGGCAGCACTTAATGCAGAGTTGCAACGTAAATGACAAACAGCATACTGGGATAGATCAATAAAAAGACAGTGTACACAACAGCAGTGAAAGCATAGAAATAGAAGACAGAGGGAACCTTGAGAAATTTTCTAGTCCCTGTGCAATGAGGCAAGATTAACCTCACCTAGCTCATTCTTCACAGATGTTTCTCTAATCTACCCCTTAAAACCTCCCTTGAAAGGCAGCCCAACCTCCCTGGTAAGCCTTTCTAGTATTACAGTACCATTTAGGGTTATTATTTCTCTTCTTAAAATCATCCAATTTCTTTGCTACAAATTGGGCTTTTTTCCCCCCTTTTCCTTCAGCGCATATTGTGAATAATTGAGCAACATGATGTAACTGGAATGTTTCACATAGAGATAACGTATTCAATCACTTTGCTGAAGGCAGAATCACATTTCTCTGTTGATGACTAGAAAGCCACCATGAGAATCTTTGAAGAATACAGTTGACATTTCTTCTTAATGAAGAACATGTTAACGGTGCTCAGCGCAAATCTGCCTAGCTCCTCAAGCACTCTGCTCTTCAAGCACTCTATAAAGGCTTTTTCCTATGTTTTGTCACCTCAGAAAAGGATTCTGTTTAGTTTATTTAATAATCCATTGTATTTCCCAATCATCTGGAACACAGTGACAGAGATAGATATGGTCGTTATTAGTTTTAAAAGCCCCCATAGCATATTCATCATTAATATTCTAATAATATCTTGTGCAATTTTCAAATCCAGAGCTTCCTTACTCTTACAACTCATGCATACTTCTGTAACAAATAAATTCCTGTCATTTAGCCCCAGACCTCTCACTGTCTTCTCTCTCTGATGGCTTCTGTCCCTACAACATTGATTTGTTTCCCGTAAGTTGTATTCATTAACTGAAGATGGGGTAGGGTAATGGCAAGTTAGAGATCCCATAGTTATCTCCAGATAAGTTATCTCCATATCCCATAGTTATCTCATAGTTATCTCCAGATCATAAGATAGAAGGGCTCTGAGACAACAGGCAGTCAGACTCCCCCTTCACTTCATACCCAAGAAGTTAGTGAAGAGTAGCTACAGTGATGTGTATTCTAGCATTGGTTAGGTAATAAATACCCTGAGCAGGATGAAAGCTAAAACTTGGCAAATATAAAGTAGGCTGGCTCAAGCATCCCCCTGGATGCTAGGTCCCTTTTGCCACAGAAGCTGAGCTGGCACCTCCACTGCTGCTGGAAGCCACAACTGCTGGTTCTGGGGGGGACTGAAACTCCTCAGCAATAGCTGAGCAATGGTCCTTCAGACCTCTGTTTCAGTCAACAGAGCTCTGGCAATAACTTTCAAAGCCATTGCTGCTAAAAGACTGCATTCATGCCCTGTCTGTGTGCTTTGGTGTGAAACTCTGTTTTGCCTAAACCTAGCTGCCCAGCCCTTACCTGGGAGTGCTGACTTAAGTACCTGGCGGTCCATGACTTAAGTACCCAAATGGCTTCTTTCTGCTGAGATTAGAAGGGATAGTTCCAGCCTGGCTACATTTTACTCCTCAATTCACAGCAGATCTGGATTTTACTGGGAGATTTAGGTGAGTACTGTATATATTAGCTTTAAAAATCTTCGAAAAAAAATCGGAAAAATAAATAATTTACAGTCTGTACTATTTCACTACTGTTACTGTTCATAATTTGCCTTTCTGAGTCCCTAACACCTATAGGCATTTCTCAAAAGCCCCACTATGTCAGGTGATGCAAAAATAATCCCTACCTGAATGAATTTACTATCTAAATGTTTACTCATTTAAATCAACAGCTAAATCTCCTGGGAGAAGAGCATACCTTCTCAGTGAAAGGGAGCAGGGGAACAACGGAGAGCAGAAGGTTCATTATCATTAGAGGGATACCGGAACAAGCCTGCTGTGTCTTGCTGTGTTTCAGCTCACAGGCACAACACACAAGTGCTTCTGAGATTTCAGTAAGATATAACCATGCTGCATTTACTCCATAGGTGACCAAGTGCCATTTCCCCCCCTTTTCAGAGATTTTTTTTCTTCTGGGAAACATTGCATCCTTTCTGCAAATTTTAATCTGCTGCTCCTCCACACACTAAGACTCAACCACATGAGATTCAGGACACTAACATTTGTTGTTAAGAAAGGGAAAAAAATACATCAAAACTAAGGATAGGTAGCATAAGCAGCAGTGTGCACTGTTTCTTCAAAGTCGTAGCCATTCTGGCACCAGCACTCAAACTGGCACACTAATTACACACACAACACTGTATTTAAATTCTTGGTCATTGCCACACACCCCCCTTTCCCTAGACCAAGGGGTGGCAACTATAATACGATACAGTGTCTCAACAGAATCTACTTAAGTTGATCCAAAAGTTATGCCTCCTATTTATTTCCAAAGAAACTACAACGGACACAAAGAGCACAACTATACTGCTTGATAGATCAAATTCTCAGTTACAAAACACTATTTTCCAGCACAGTCACCACCATTAGCTATGTGTTTTCACCAGTGATGAACAAAAGCCTGCGTGTCATGCTCATAAAATCCGCACCAGCAGAGGTGACCCACTGTCTCTGTTGCTGCTGCTGTAACTCACCACCCACCTCCTCACTGTGCTCACATCCACTGTTGGGTCTTCAGAAATATTCAAGAAGCATCAATGAATGTCAATGTGTGACATTTTTGCCACGTGGAGGAGTTCAGCGACACACCTTTGCTTCATACACACTCCCATGTCAGATGCCATTTTGTCAGAGTGCCCCTCTGCTGCCATCTGTACAATGGTAACAAAATGTAATGGAATATTGAAAGGAAGGTTCAAACCTTACTGCCATATCATCAACATTTGCCTCTGAGTTCATGGGTCAATATGATAAAAGAGGAGGTGTTACTTTCAGAGTAACCCTCATACAAAGGGAGCAGTGGCACTAAAAGGGGCATCATTAGGAGGCTGCAGTCATCAGCCTCAGTCTCTCAGATCAGATGTCATTGATCTGCTACTCAGAATTTGGCTCTCGTGAGTTCCCACTAGCACAAATACAATTGAACTGGCAAAAAGAAAAGCAGCTTTCTTCACTCTTATGTTTTAGAAATCAGTAAATAAGGCTAGAAGATAGTGGGAGAGAGAATGAAATATAAGTAAATAACTGGCCCCTTGGAACCAGATGATATGGAGAGACCCATCTATATACGAAATGGATAGAGAAAGTGAAACTCTTTCCATCTGGAATTTTTGCAGCATAAAGCTTCTATAGGGAATGCATACACACATGTTTAAAAGCATGTAAAACAACAAATAGAAACCATTTCTCCATTCTCCACAGTTTGTTCACCTCTAGTGGACATGGACCTAATGATGAAACACGAAAATAGCTATCCTGACCCACATGTACTGCTCTGGTGCACACAGACTTGCTAAAGCTGCAGAAATGTGATTTTTACTCATATAGCTTTTTAAAAAATAGGATGCCTTTTCTCTAGTCATTCTCTGGCAAAGTACAGTATATCTAATTTTGTTAAATTCCAAAACACAGTGTGCACCAAAGCACTTGTAGGTGTAAGTAGAATGTCAAGAATGAGTCAAAGATTAATACCCAAATTATAGAGTGCAAAAAGGGAATTATAGTCTTAAATATCCCGTTAAGAACTAGAAAGTTTTACCTAGTTGAAAGTACTATTTGCATTGTAATAAGTAAAATGCTATTCCCTTTAGTTAAGGAAATTCTTTAATAGTCTCAGGCTTGAGCAGAAGAAGTGCATAGGATGGAGTGGTGATTTGATCACATACTTTCAAACTTCAGCATAATCCTTATTCATTACATCACTTACTTAATGTAGGGCTATATTTCAGTCACATCTACTTCCACTGGTCTGCTGAACAAGGATGAATGTAAGACTGTAGTTAGGTGCTTATGATAACAGGTGCTTGACTAGTTTCTTTTTAAAACATATAGCTTCTTCCATTACTGCGCTGTAAGATTATCAAGTAGCAAGTTTTCTGCTTTCACCAATCTTCCCCTCAAAAATCTTCTGCTGCCTACTCTGTTTTTCCATCCATCCTTATAAAGCTTTCTTCTGCTTTCTTAAATAAATAAAAGGGAAAAAAAAAGTTACCTGAGCAGTAATCTCAAAGAACAAAACCAACCAAACAAATCCCTGCAAATGATGTTGTTAGTGCTTCCTGCTTTCTCATTTTCATCTTTGGAAGCTGACAAACTGCGAATCCCCCTCAAGAGTATCAGTCAATAAGAGAGGTTTACAACTTGGTGTTGCCAGTACAAACACAATCAGCATCTTAACAAACTAGGCAAGTGCACAGTCATGCTCTTTAGTTCCCCAGCCCTGCTAAAATTCCCACTGGGAACAGCTGATCAAAGCTCCTCTTCCACTATCAGCATTTCTATATGACATTTAGCTTCTGTATGATACCCACTGAGTGAGGTCAGTTGCAGTTCTGGTAAGAAGACCATATATTCAGCATGGGTCCTCGTGTCCCACATAAAACCATACTGGCATGTTTTCAGAAGGAAGAAGGAAGGTGCAAACACTACAGAAACAATAATTAGGCCATCTTAAGTAGCTGAGGAAGGAAATGAGCTAATTTCCCAAATGCTCAGTTCCCAGTAACTGAGACTGAGGGCAGGTAAACAGGAAGAGAGAGGAAAGAGGAGGTCATTGCACCTTTGGCTAGAGAAGCTATTTGTGACAGCTGTTCAAAGTGGCGCCTGCTCTTATCCTTAAGAGGTGAGGAAAGATGGACTGCTCCAGGTCTGCATGGGTTATGGAGTCCAAACAGCCACACATGTAAATCAGTTGTGATGAGTTAACATTATTGTTACACGATTATTGAGACTACTCATGGACCTGCTAATGCATTTTTGTTTCAATTTTCTGTAACTTTTACATTGCTATAAATCTACATTTTAAATTAATTCTTCAAGTTAGAAGTAAAAACGCACCTTGGCTAGTGCTGAATTTGGTTCTTTGCACCATACCTCATAGTGCATTCATGGGAAGGATGATGAAAATGCCCCAGTTCTGTTCCCTCACACCTCATTCAATTTCTTTTCCTTTGTCTGAATAGCAGGGGCTGAGACCTAGAAAAATACTGGGCCAGATCTGTTGAAATGGCTAGACTTACTCTGGGTTCACAGTAATCTGTGATAGCAGAAACCCACAGGCTGAAAATTCACCTAGAGACAGTCAAAGCATGAAGATAGACTTTTCTCCATACCGAGGCTATCATGAGTCACCAGGAGCCTATTCAGTGAAGAACTTTGGGGTTTTGGTGCTTTGCCATGTAATATGCAAGTCAAGAAGCTCAATTAGAGAGGCTCTGTGAGTCATCTTCTGGAGTAAATTTGTCATGCTGTCCTGCAAAACATGTAACGGGAGAAAGCAGAGGATGCTAAGGACACCACAGTGTCTGCACAGATCAGTACATGTCCAACAACACTTAAGTACCTGCAAAAGCATCTAAGTCTCTTAATGGGTCTTCCCTTAAATCTTCGAAAACATTGGGAGGTTCAGCAAGGGAATTTGGGGAATTGTTGATTAAGTGACTTCCACAAGTGAGAACTTTGTGGGATCCTAGACTTAGCTGTCCCCAGTGGGAATTGTGGTGACAGAGCCATAGGACTGAAGGAAATACATTTATCTTCCCTTGCAGTTCAAGAGAGATGCTGGCACAAAGTGTAATTTAATTCTCCCTGCTCCTGTTTCAGGGAATTCATGTCTTTATCTTCAAATTTCCATTTAATTATCCTTTTTGATTTGCTGTTTGTATTATTCTCTCCTTATATCAATAATCTCAGAGTGTTATTTTCTATCTTGTTCCCACTGATGATAGGGCAGGAAAATCAAAAACAAAAGTCAGAGACAATGGGATCATAATGAAAATGAAATCATGTGCCTCCAGATTAAAAAGAGGAAATGTATGAAACTGTTAACAGTACAGAATAATCAATTATGTGTACAAAAGAATGTACAAGAATTACAGCCTTGCAAATTCCAGTGGCTCATCCTCTGGCAGTGGATCTATCTCCATAGCTTCTCCATCACTCTCAGGTGCATCCATCTTCATTAATTTGATCGTCAGGAGCCTCTTCAGCAGCACTATTCTCTCATGGAGAATGAGCAGCCACTGTTTTCAGTCACCCAGTGACTGTGGCATTCTAGCCACTGGTTCCCCATAGCACTCAGAACAGAAAACTGTGAGATGGCAGTGACATCAGGAGGTCATGGTGCTGTCATTTAACAGTGTTGCATGGACACAAAAACAAGGCAGTGTTGGCAGTTGGGGCCTATGGCCTGTGAATTGCCCCAGTGTTGAAGGAGGAAGAAGAGCAAGGGTGCTGAGGGCCACTTTCCTGGGAATGGCTCCCTTGTACCATTTTTCTTGATAAAAACAATGGCTTTCCCTTGGGCACAGGGGTCAGCAGGGACTTCAGATCCCTCTTCATCTCATGCACGGGGTCCCTTAACTGAAAGAGTAGGAAGAGTGTAGGAGATCTGGGGAGTCTCTGCTATCCCCTTTCAGCTGCCCTGATGCCTGCAAGTGGAGCCACCTGGACTTGAAGCCACTTGTGCCACTGATGTAGAACCAGTTGCAAAGCCATGTGAAGGGCTGAACAGCAGTCAGCTGAACTGAGTATGGTTACCAGGTAGCTCCACAAATTCCATAACTAAAGACACAGGGATTAATCCTTGGTAAATGTCAGAGATCATAGCCAGCTTGTTCTGGTGCCAGAAAAAATTTACTTAAGCAGATGGATGTGTAAAATGGTACCTCCAAAGCTGTTTTTGGATACATCTGTATTTCATAAGGCTCAAAAATCCTTCATCTCACAGTTCATATAAAAATCACACTCCTAGATGAGTAGATGCATACTCAACATGTTCTAAACAGTATACTAAATCAGGGTAGACAACATGAAATAGAATATCTGAACTTGGAAGGGATCCATAATGATCACCAGCTTCTGGCTCTACATGAGACCAGCCAAAATTCAAACCATATTTTGGAAAGCGTTATTCAGATACCTCTTGAATACTGGCAAGAACCTTTTTCTAATATCCAGCTGTTCCCTTGGGTCCCATGGGGTTCATCAGAGAGGGTCTTAGGGGGAAGGGGCACAAGTGCATGGGTGGCTGTCCCCCACCATTTGACTCCTATATTCTTCAAGCATCCTGAAAGTATTCAGATCCTAAAATCAGATAAAGAGGAAAGAAAGGTATTTCTGTTTCCTGTGCAGTGACTAAATTACAAGCAGTGTTCCAAGAAATTGACCAGACTGTTGAATATAACCAGCTTGTTAATTTCTCGCTGTCATTAAGCACGTCACATGGTAATGGTTCAAGAATATTTTTAATGTATCGCTGCAGAGACAGTAATGATGTTTCTTTTGATTTGTAGACAAACATATGGAAGTGATTCTAATGATGCTCAGAAGCATGTTTCATCTGCCCCTCAGAGCTCTACCAACTACCTGCTTGTTTAGTCAGCGCTCAGTGAGACCAGTACTGCTTCAGCCACATAGGCTACTGTTACTTTGCACTGCTCATTAGCTAATTAACTGTGGAAGAATAGGATACCAAAATAACCTTTGGGAAACAGACTTATTTAGATTTGTGAACTTAGTATAGCGAACCCTGCCAAAAATTATTTTGTTTTTATTATAAAGGAAAGGAGGTTCATCAGTGAAGCTGTTCCAAAGACCATACTTTCAAAAACTCGCATTTTCATCAGATAAGGATACTGAATATCTATCCATGCTTATTTTTAGGAGATTCTATTAAATACCACTTCTCTTCATCAGCCAGCTTGGACACACCATACTCCAAAGTATCATATTTTAGCAAGTATTAAGATGACATTTGCTCTATATTCACAGCTTACTCCTTTAGTTAGAATAGCATAGCTTACATTGGCAATTGCTAAAGGAGGTAACCCAAACCAACAGAGATGAGAAATCTCAAGGTAATCTGTTGTCCTTGTGCTTTCAAGAAATACTTGTTTCAAATTAAAGTCAGAGCTACATTTACAGATGACCCAAGCTACTCTTCAATCAAAGTTTTCTGTATATAATTTTTTGTTTTCCTTCCAGTTCCTTCTTATATAAAGGAGGCTCATTTATTTTTGCTTAATGCAACTCACTTGTTCTGATTTGTGGATGGGTTTGAAAAAGAGTCTTCAGATACAATTCAGGGACTCAAATCTCTCTAGAAAGACTGGAAAGGTTAGTAGACAAACTGTGAACTTACACTTGGTATGCATACATGAGATAGAGAAAGTGAAGGTAGTCAAGTTCTAGTTGTAGTTGAGACATGGTCAAAAAATTAATTTTCTTGGATTCTGCTTTAAGACTGTGCCTCATTCACCTTGAGCATCTCACAGACAAGACATTGCACATGAGGACATTCCTAGGAAGTCAAGAGGTAATGGCAATATATTTGGAAGGCTCGAATTTTATTTTTTGTGTCTGTGTAAAGTATGTAAGCAAGCATGTAAGTGGTGTCCAAGTGTGTCAGCATCTTATTAGGAGGGCAATCCACAGAAGACAGCTGAAGAAAAATCGAAACACATGAGGTTTATTCAAGAACTGCACCAGAGAACTGCAATAATATGAGCTACCACATTGAAAGAAGGATTTTTCACAATCTGTCTCTAGTTAATTCTAGTTTTGTGGTTTTGTGGTATAGGAGGGAGACTGAATCACTAACTAAATAGGAAAAGGAACACGGGTGGGCATCTAACTTCAGTAGTTAGAAGTATTATGAAGTAATGCTTCAGAAGTATCAAGGTCAAAGTCACCAAGATAAAAGCTTCAGTCTGCAAGAATAAACAGCATCAGAAACTATTCCTGATGAAAACTCCTTAAATGCAAAGGAACACTGAAACAATTACATTGATAGACTTCATGTAAACTTTGGCTTCTACTAACATTCAAAGAATAGAAATTTTTTTTTAAAAAGGCCCATAACAACGTACCAGTAAGAAGACGTTTAGCCCTGTTCTTGTGTCTGTAAATAGTAAATGAGATACATAATCATCTATGTAAATGTGAGCAGCATTTTCTTTCACATGAGATTATTCCTCTCTTTAGGCAGACCTATAGGAAGACTCCGGTGAAATAGCAATTCATTCTATGTTTTGCCTTTAATTATGATACTTAGGTAAAGTTGTTCACCTGCAGCAGCCATAGTCATGTGTCCTGCATTTTTAGTAATAGGGAATAGGAAAAGTAATAGGAAAATAGTAACAGGAAAAATTATGCTAGTGTTTCAAATCTTTTGTGAAACTACATGTGATATCCTGCTTCCTACCACCAGAATACCAGGGCCAGCAAAATGGGGCAAAATTTCAGACATGTACTCAGAAAATCATATGGAAACTATCTTGGAATTAAAGAAAAAAAAAAAAAGAAAAAAAAAAGTACACCTAACACTGATTATGAAAGCCTTGCCTTTGGTAGTAGCTCTCAGTATACACCCAGAGAAGTTAAATTTGCCTCCAAGACAGGACTTAGACTCCTAGCTTTTTAAGAACAAACAAACACCTTGACAATATGTACACACTGGTGGATGATAGGCTGGGAATCAGCTGCACTGAAAGTGACTTGGGCATTCTGGTTGGTGGCAAGTTGAATGAGAGCCAGCAGCATGCCCTGGAAGCCTAAAAGGCCAACTGTACCCTGGGGTGCATCAGGCCCAGCGCTGCCACCAGGCAAGGAAAGGGGTTGTCCAACTGCACTCTGTGCTGTGCACCTGCACTGGGGGCAGGTCTGGGTGCCACTATATAAGGAGGGCATAAAACTATTAGAGAGCATCCAAAGGAAGGCTGTGAAGATGGTGAACGTAGTAGAGGACAAGGTGTATGAGGAGCAGCTGAGGTCACTTTGTTGGTTCAGCTCAGAGGAGCTGAGGGGAGGCCTGATGGCAGCTGCAGCTCCTCACAGGGAGCAGAGGGTGAGCGCTGAGCTCTGCTCTGTGTGACAGAGACAGGGCCTGAGGGGACGGCATGGAGCTGTGTCGAGGAGGGGCAGCTGGGGGTTAGGGAAAGGGTCTGCACCTGAAAGTGGTCCAGCCCTGGAACAGGCTGCCCAGGGCTGCGCTCACAGCCCTGAGATGGCAGAGTTCAGGCAGTGTTTGGACAATGTTCTCAGACATCAGGTGGTCCTGTGCAGAGCTAGGGGTTGGACTTGAGGATCCTTGTGGGTGTATTCCAACTCACGATATTCTGTGATTCTTTTATACTATTCTTTCCTTTTGCTTTCTGCTCTTCTGATTCTTTTCTAGCCTGCTCCCATTGAGCCACCCACTTCCTCTGTCTGTAAAATCAGGAGGTCTGGATGTTAAGGATCCGCTTCAGATTACTTGCCATGTTGAAAACAAGAGGGAAGTGTTATAGGCTGTTTATCATAACAGAAAATCTGATTTCTCAGGCAAAAATTGAAAGCACGGTAAAGAACATTGAAGATGACAAACAAATTTCCCATTATTTAATGTTCTGATGGAACAAAGTTCAGGATGTCAACGTGTATTATCCTAAAGAACACAGCAAAGGCAGCATCAGAATAAAAGTGGATGGATTCTTTGCTAGTCATAGTAGAAAACTGAGACAAACAAACCAAACCAAAAATCCATAAGCTATGTATGTAGGATGCTTCGAAAGTAATGCCTCCTCTTTGCTTCCACAGAAATTAAAACAGATATGAAGAGTACAATAACACTGTTTGATTGAGCATATTCTCAGCTACAAAACACCAACTTCAAAAATGCTATAGATAAACAAAAGCCTGCATGCTGCACTCATAAAAATCTGCACCAGCAGAGGTGACCCACTGTCACTGTCACCTTTGACATAACACAGCACCCACCCCCTCACTGTGCTCACATCCACTGCTTGGGCTCCAGAAATGTTCAGCAAGCATTGATGGGAAATGTTCAGCAAGCTAATGGGAGCCATTTTTTATGCATGGAGAAATTCAGTGACACCTTTGTTTCATCCGCATTTCATGTCAGATGCCATTTTGTCAGACTGCCCCTCTGCTGCCATCTGAAACACAGCAACAAAATGTAATGAGACGGGAAGGTTCAGCTTCTACTGGCATACCACCAAGATCCACCTTTGATACTGTGGGCCAAAATAATAAAATTGGATGCATTACTTTCAGAGCAGTCTTCATGTATCTTGGATTTTTAATGTATTTGTATAGAAACTGCTTTAGTAATACCTGTTATTGGGGAAGAACTGTTGACTTGCCTTAGAATGCCCGAGGAGCGACAGAGCAGAGCAAATATATGCATTTCACTCCCCTAACTAGTTGTTTGTGTTACATACTGCCTGATTTCATTTTGGTCTGAAAAATATATTAGTGTCTCAAAACATATTTATAAAAACTTTTGTTTCAGTCATCAGGAAAGTAGATTTATCCCTTGAGCTAAAAAGTTTTTTTTTTTTTCAAAAACAGTGCTGAAACTTGATTTGAAGCTTTTTTTTCCAATATATGATGCCAGTCTATGACAGCTCTCTATTAAATGTCCCTATTTCATAAGATTTATTTTGATAAGAAATGCATAGTAGATTCCTTCCAATCCATTACTAGAACATCCCATACGAAATGTTTGAACTTTTAGGTAGTGTCTGTTATTTCAATATTTGCTACATAATTGTTATGATGATGACTAAGAACATATTTAATCATCACACTCTTTGACAAACAACATTTAAAATTGAATGTTGCTTGCTTTCTTCTTTTTTTTCTTCCCAAAAAATATGTCAGTGTACTGCATACGGTATCTCTATTAGCAATACTTCTGCAGCACTATTTCTTTTTTGTATGTCTCCTTTTTTAATTCTTGCTTGATGTTACTGAGAAGAATGAGTGTTTCTGCAAAGGCTGATGAATGTGCTATGACTCTATATACATGCTGGAAGCATACAGATTATGCATTTCTCTGTGCATGCAAAAATATGTACTTGTTCATGGAACTCTGATACTTCTAGAAGTCAACATCTGTTCACAGAAGTGGCTATTGGCATACACTTATCTGTGAATCAATATGCAAATATATGCAACTGCAGTGAAAGAAGTTCCTCAAGATTTGATGAAAACCATTTACTTTTCACAGTTAGAATTCTGAAGTGACTGACAGGTCCATTGTCACAGCCCTTATGGAAGCTGACTGTCTACTTTTTCACCTAAGAAAGAATACTATTCAAGTGCAAGAAGCATTATAACGAACAGCAGTTTCCAATTATGCTAACATTTTCATAGAATCACAGAATCATTAAGGTTGGAAAAGACCTGTAAGTTCATCTAGTTTGACTGCCCAGCTACCACCACTGCTGCCCACAAAACCGTGTCCCTAAGTGTCACCATCTACCCTTTGCTTAAACATCTCCAGGGACAGTCACCCCACCACTTCTCTGGGCAGCCTGTGCCAAGGCCTCAGCACTTTTTCTGAGAAGATATTCTTCCTAATATCCAACATGAACCTCCCTTGGTGGTGCCACTTGAGGCCATCACTTCTCATGCTTCTGCTGTTACATGAGAGCAGAGGCCAACTCCCACCTCAGCTCAACCTCTTTCCAGGAGTTGTAGGGAGCGATCAGCTCTCCCCTGTGCCTCCTCTTCTCCAGACTGAACCATCCCATTCCCTCAGCCACTCCTCACAGGACAGTGCTCCAGACTCCTCAGAGCTTCATTACCCTCCTCTGGACACACACCAGCACCTCAGTGTTTTTTGCAGTGAGAGGCCCAACACTGAACACAGCACTTAAGGTGCAGCCTCACCAGCGCTGGGTACTGGGGGACCAATTTTTTAGGACTAACATTAGAATGCTAAAAGCTTTAAACAACCTGCTTAGAGCCACTGCTTGATAATCAGTCAGCTGCTTCTACAACGCATGTTGTACAATAAGTAATCATGCCCTCCAATCATGCCGTGTCAAACCACAGAGAGCTAAAGTAGTAACTTAAGACATAGGCTTAAGCAAAGGCATTCTCCCCGCTTTAAAAAGCAGATTAAGCATGTGACAGATGCTTTGTGATAATTCATGAGTAGTATAGGTTTTGATGACCTGGTTTTGATGATGTTGATTATATGAATGTTGGCTTTATTGAATTAGAAGACACATACAAAATGTGAAATATTTGGTAGAAGTGACTTACATTCTCATAAACACCCTCAGGCCAGTGAGGGTGATAAAACCCTCATTGTCAATTGTGGAGATCCTATTTCTAGGCTCCAGTCAGGCTGTCAGAATTTCTATGACCAGTGTTAGTGATTAAGATCAAAACAACTCCAATGACTATGCAAGGTATCCACAGGCCGCAATACTTAGAAACCAAAGAGACTGTCATAAAGTTGAACTGGTGGAGCCTACAGAGAACTTGTATTGCCCTCTCTCCATAACATGGGGAAAAGAATCTGCTAAGGTAACAAGGTCATTTTTCCACATTTGCTTTATTCTCTGTTGCTTATATTGTTTTAAGACCTTGACATACTCGGGATATATTTTTGGTGCCCATAAGTTAAGCTTGAAGAATTTATGAGGTATCTGAGGGTGTGGAAATCTTACTATTCTACAGAAAAGAGAGACACAAACATCTGCACAAAGGGACTGAGCTCAGAAGCTCCAGGTGATGCTAGCTCTTATTCACATAAATAGAAGCTTTATGTTTCATCATTAGAATAATTATCCTTCATACAGGAAATCTTGTTTAATTCATTGTATGAATGTATTCAATATAAGCTGATTTCCCTGCTGTTGATGTATCAGTGCAGAAGACTTTCCAATAGATCACCAGAAGAAACCTGCACTGGTACTAGGTGGAGAGACTCCTCATTTCTCCAGTTACATCTGCTCCTTTCCACTGGGAAGCTGATTGTCTATTATGGTATATCATAACATTTTAATGGACATCTGCTCTGGTACCTGTTAGAACATGGTAGGATTTTACACCATGTTTCTGTGTAAAACAGCACATGTATGGGTCAGGGGAGTGCACACAGACAAAAAGAAAAACAAAACACGTGCCCAAGTAAGTTTCTGTTTGGTATGAAGCTGGGGTGCTCAGCCTCACAAGCTCAAAAGTAACCTGTTTTCAAGAAAAAGTCAAGTGTAGCACATATGGCAGAGTTCCCAGTGAGTTCAGCAGGGCCGCAATTTCATTTTGCACCTCTTGATACTTCTGTTATTTCTTCGTCCAGCTGACCTCACCACAAGGCACCTTTGCAGGCACGGTGATGTTGTTCAGCCTTTTGAGGCCAATGAGTATATATTCCTTGTACGTACCATACCAGAAATTCAGCCTTCAACTTTATCCAGATCTGTGTGCAACTCTGCACTAGTTACATGACAAACAGCTCCACTTAAATCTTTTCTCACTCTGCCATCACACGCTGATATCTCACTGCTGACACTGACACACTGCATATTTTGCTGTTCTGCTCACTCATGGGTTATCCATTCACTGGGGATAACCGCTGCATAAATTCCGTCATTAAAGGATTATGCAGGGCAAAAGGTTATAAAAATAAGGTGTTATTAACTATTTCTGTGTCCACAACTGGACAAATGTTCGTCTGAAGCATCAAGTGAAAAAGCTCCTATAACTTTTTCGACGATAGCGAAATATTTTTTGAATTTGGGTCGATTTGACTAAAGTGTGTGTTCTTAGAAATAGCTGTGGTGGGAGTGCGCAACAAACAAACCTGAGAAAGTCAAAACATTGTATCCTGACATTTTTGGTAGTGATGTATTTTGCTTTTCAAGTACAAAACAACTTTTCCATTTGAAATGACTTCCAAAGTGTATTTTAAAATTATTCAGAAAACTCAAATTGAAAACAACACTGCTTCAGACCAATCAAGACACTTCTTCACCAGAAGTGATTCTTTTTAGTTCTTAATTCTGTGATTTTTTTGTTTAAATATTCATCATCTGAAATCAAAATAACTTCTTTATTTTTCTGTAGCTGTCAGCAAATCAATAAACCCTTCTTCAAAGTCAGCTGTAATCCTAGATCCTGGTCTTCAGCTCTGAGACTAAGATAAGTACCTGTTCAGATTCTGCACTGAATAAATATGAATTCTAGGTCTTCCAGGTCCTTCAAACTACCAAGGCCTCCCCAACTCTCCTTTCTCCTCTTCAGGTTTTATGAATAATATTTTTCTTCACTGCTTAATGAAAGAAGATGACAGTGTTTTAGAAGTTATGAGAAGGTGACGCATTTCAAAGATGCTGTTCCTGACATTTTTAGTCATCAAAGGGGCAAAATAAAGCACGACCTACAATTCTGTATTTTGAGATTGTGGGCATTTTCTTGGGTATCTGAAAGGCCCTTTGATAAATAACATCTATGTGGGAGTATGGATCTAAGGACACAGAAACCAGGACTGAGTAAAGCAACAGAAAGGTAATTAAGAGAAGATACATCATTTTTACAAAGAGCACTTGCCTAATGAAGTTACCGCATGTAGTAACCTCACTCTCTAAGAATAGATTGAGCAATTAAATTCAAATTGAAGTCCAGTTCTTCATTTTTCTACAGTTTAAACGTTTTGGAATAGACTAGGCTCCATTTCTATATACATATATTAAAACAAGGAACGCATTTCAGTATAAAATGCTATTGGAGCTGCTTATATTTTATGCATACACACACTTTTCACACATCAGGAGAAGAAGCGCACAGAACCAACCAGAAGCAGTTAAGTTAAACTCCTAGCACCCTTCCTTTGTTCAGCTCCCACAAATTTCTGCTGCTGGTGGGTGTAAGTCTTTTGAACTCCTTGAAAGCAACAAGAAAAACCATGTCAGTGCATTTAACCATACACCTTCTGGGCTGCAAGCAGAACAGCTCTTGACTCTAACAGGAGCATTCATCCAAGGCTGTGATGGTTTGCAGCTCAGAGCATTCTCTTAGGCTTCTCTATTTATTCTGCATTTGTTTATAGGTTTCAATGACACATTTTTATCTAAACACCTCAAACTGAGTGCATTTTCCTTAGTAGCAGGAGGAAGGTAAGCTTTGCTCCCTGGGTGAAAAGATTAAATGAGTTGATGTGACGAGAAGAACATTAGAGAGCTTGTCCACAGGGAGCTGCTCCTATGCAAGATGGGCCCATGTATTGCACTTCCACATTTTCTCATTCTAGTTGATGACCACCACTAAAATCAACTCTCTTGTTACTTGTTATGGGGTCGTATTTCCTACAGATAGTGAAAAACCTTGTCTAATGCCTTGTAATGTTTTTGAGAGACACAATTATGAGATACTTTCAAGCTCTCACAGAGGCAGAAAAAGAAAGCAAGCTACTGTTGCTAGGACAGAATTATAGAAGCTTTCAAATATTTTAGATAAATAAAAGCAAAGAACAAGAAAGCTTGGAGAAGGAAAGAAGTATGAGGGAAAGGGTAGGAATCAAATAAAGCCAGAGCCAAAAATCTGGAAATAGCGAAGACTTTTTACAGGCAAAGACAATACAGAAATAGACTACTACCCCAGAAGGCAGAAGAAAGCTTGAATTCATATTTGCTGCTATTTGTAGACTTACTCAGACACATAGCAGCAAAATAAACACTTACCCACATCATTAAATCAGCTCCATGATGCACCCAAAACATTTTGCTCCTGCTTGGCGAGAAAAGGATGTACAAAACCTCTGTCACACATTGGCCCAATCCAAATCAAACTACTAAATTGTTTAAAATATGCAAATAGAACAAGCAAAATCCTCAGGAGTGCTATCTGCCCTGCTCCTGTACCAGACAAAGAGTAACCCACTTTGACCAGGTGGAAACCACTTCACCTTCCCACGGGGAAACAGTGGGGCTTTGATTGCACTTGGAGTTGCCCCATTCAGGCTGGTTTCACCATGCTTCTGGGGAGGTAAGAGCCTTTGAAAGGTTAGGGATTGCCCAGAGGTCAGCTCAGCGGGAATTCAGAAGCCTCAAACCAGCAATGCTGCACTTACAGTGAGCACTGTCCCCCTAAATCACAAGGTTGCACGTGTTGCTTCCTTAATCAAGAAGCAGAACAGAGGCTGGCCCTGCACCAGTCCCAGAGGAAATGCTGTTCTGCCAACCTGGCTCTGACTCACTGTTTTGACACTTGCATTAAAGCTTCTGTAGTTTGACAACTAGCAGAATGCAGGCATTTTAAAAGCCTGTTATTTCACCTCTGTGCTCAATTTTTAAACAACTATGCTAATTCAAAAAAGGTTCATCGTTAGTTACCGCCATCAGTCCCCTGAATGTACTGAGCGTTGTTCCAAGTTACCGTAACTCTCCTTTTTAAAGTGGATTTAAGCCACTATGGTCTATCACATAAATCCTTCTTAGTTTGTGGATTATTGACCTGATAGGCCCAAACAGCTCCATCTGTCCATTTAAATGGACATGAACAATGTGAGCATTTATTGCTTTCAATCCTATGATGGGTAAAGTGCTTTCTTTCCCTGCTTGTGTGTGTGTGTACTTTCAGTATTCAGGGACAATTTACTGCTGAGGTCTTGTCTCAACTCTTTTAATTATAGGGCTTTCCAGGGCAAACTGCCCACATACTGTAGAATAAGCAAGCATAAAGCTACTTGAGTTAGGAAATGAAGCTGCTGACTTAGAGCCAGTGCTAAGTAGCAATATAAAAGTTGATAGACTGGAGGAACATTTGGAAGTGAAAAAAGAACTCCCTGTTGAAATGTTGATAGGGATCCAGTCTTGGGTAATGAACCTTTTATATCCACAGCGAAAGTTGCTTTCGGATATCTACTCCAAATTGTTCTAATGAATTAATGTATGAGACGCTCTAAGGGACAGTTGTTGAAGTGAAAACAGGAATAAAATAGTTTATTGCCTCTTGATATGTGTCGTGGGTCAAGCTGAGAGCATCCAGAAAAACAACAGGCATTTTTCATTAGTCAGTAATTGTTGGTAAAATCAATTACAAAAACTGAGTTAATCATGTTGTTGAGTCCAGTAATTTCTGATGGAAGTATTAAAGTGCTATTAAAAGTTTGCTGTATGTGTAAGCCCTTTTTTCCCATGCCGCTGGTGTTCTACACACAGAATTGTTACTGTGGTGTGATGCACTGAACAGACTGGAGAACAAACACAAAGACAGAAATCTGCAAATTTTGGCTCTCACCTCAGCCTGATGGATTCCATTGTTTCACTGTTCACTGTTGTCCTCTTCGTATGGGAGAGCCACTCAATTGCCAGGCTGGACATGCAAAGCAGGCAGGTGTATGTAGTATCTTAGTATGCCCATGGCTTGTATCTGACATGGGTGGGTTCTGGTTGCAATGCCTGTTAGCAGAAAAGAAAACTTTTAACAACTCAGTCCTGAATATTATTAAGAAATCTTAGGGAATAAAAGCACACCTTGCAGATGGCCTAGAATGTGGTTATAGAGTGTGAACCTCACAGAGGTTCAAGGTAAAAGTGACTGTCAGTAAGTACAGAGATGTCTGCAGGACTCTGTGCAGATTATTCACGTATTTTCATACACTGGGTTAGACTCTGTAGTGACTAAATCCAGCAAATCTGATCCTAAATGGTCCCAGAGGAGGAATGTGGCCTAGCTTATGAGAACTTTGCTGTGCTGCCCTCTGCTCTCCCAAGAGACGTGGCTGCCTGTGAGTGAGTTCTGTGCAAATAAGGAACAGTTTGCAGAAAGGATCCTGCTCATTTAGCTTTGCAGCAGCTGTAAACACTCAAGCTCTTTTCTTCCTCTTAGGTTCCAGAAAGCCTTTGTGGAAGGACTGTCATAAAGCTTTTATATAGTACCTATAGGACTGCTTGTCAGAAGAGGCCTCTGTGTGGTTCCCTAATAAAAATAATGTCTGAATAATCATCAGCAATATACATGCAAATTGGATTTCCGATTGCATGGAGACACGAGACAGTGTTCATCCATCACGGGTACAAAAGCAATTGTGAGCAGTCCCCAGAGGCTGTCCCCTCCAAGACTGCATGAAATCAGTCTGGCAGCCTGTGAAATGCACAGCCCAACTCCTCAGTCTGCACAAACACTCATCCTCTTGCCACAGAGGCACTAAGGATGGCAGAATATAAAGACTGTTTTCAGGAGTTATATACTTGTTCCTTGGTGAGAGGCTGATCACTATTTTATCTGTACTGAACAATGTCTATAAGCAAATTGCACATAATTCTGACAAAATACTATCAACAACATGACAGTCTCCTGTTGTGTGTTGGGGCATTTGGCACACAACGTTTCCGAGTCAGATGTTTGTTCCTTTTTTGATGCTTGGTGTTTGTGTTTTGCCTGTTGCTTTGACTCACACTCTCGCTTTAGTAAAGACTTGTTATACTGTTGTCATGTACAGTGTTCACAGATTTATGCCAGAGGATTGAACTTTAGTAGCCAGAAAGTCTCAGCTTTACTCTTTATGGCAGGGGCTGCTCCTGCTAGAAGCTTTTTCTCTTTCCCAAGTAGAGAAATGAGCCCAACTGGCAATATCTTAAAAGTGCTGTGGAGTCTTGCAGTACTGCTAAGTCACATGTGCCTTAGGGGGTTGATGATCTGTGCCCTTCCAACCTTGCCAACAAGAGCCTTTCTACTGACTTCAGTGGGAGACGGCAAAAGCTACAAGGAGAGGAAGCTGAACTCTCTGTGTACGGAGGAGCTGTACAGCAAGTGAGGTGATCACATCCAGACTAGACTTAACAAAATCCAGATGAAATCCAGAGGTTTCTAAAGCTTATAAAAATTGAGGGAGAATCACTGGTCAGAATTAATGGCTTCAGCTTTTACACTGCAGGCATTGCAAAGCAGTCCTGGCTGGTTTTTCTGCATTAGGATAAAACTAAATGAATGGGCAAGACAATTGCAGATGAAACTTTAATACTGATGAAAAATTGTGCAGTACAAAAGAATGTCACACGAATGACTAAACGGTGCTAACTGTTAAAGCTTCATGTTCACAGCTTTTATTCTAAGTATAACTACTACCCACAAAAAAAAAAAAGAAAAAAAAAAGAAAAGAAAAGAAAAAAAAAGCATGCTTACATTCTATGTGCCCTTGTGGCCAAAAAGGTGAGTGTTACCCTAGGGTTCATCAAGAAGAGCATGGTCAGCAATTTGTGGGAAGCAGTCTTTCCCCTCTACTCTGCCCTGGTGAAGCCACAACAGGAGTACTGTGTCCAGTTCTGGGTTCCTCAGCTCAAAAAAGACAGTGATCTCCTAGAGGGAGTCCAGTGGAAGGCTGCAAAGATGGTGAGAAACCTGGAACATCTCTGTTCAGAGGAAAGGCTAAAACACCTGGGGCTGTTCAGCCTGAGGAGGAAACAACTGACGGGAGGATTTCATCACTGTTTATGAACACCTAAAGTGTGGGAGGCAGGTGGATGAGGCCAGGCTCTTTTCAGTGGTGTGCAGCAATCGAACAAGGGGCAACAAGAACATACTGTACAGAAGAAAGCCCACTAACACCAGGAAGAAGTTTAAGAACTTCTTTCCTTTGAGAGTGAAGAGCACACAAACAGGCTGCCCAGAGAGGCTGTTGAGTCTCTTTCTCTTGAGATATTCAAAACCCACCTGGACACTCTCCTATGTGACCTGCTGTGGAGAACCTGCTTTTGCAGGGAGTTGGACTTGACGGTCTCCAGAGGATCCTTTTTCAACCCCTACGATTATGTGATTTCTAGCAACTGCCCCTGGAGAAGAAAATCAGTCCTGAATACCTCTGAAGGTTTGCCAAGTGTCCGGAGATGCACATTTATCTGCCTGATTGAGGCCTGGGAATAATAAATAACATCTTTAGTCTGGCCTTCTCTTTGAGTGCAGAAATTTTGTCCAAATGCCAAAACCTGGCTGTGGCACTGGTCTTGAATCTCAGTGCTTCTGGCAGCCCACCCTGGGCAGCACAACGGCATGTCAGCCCCCCAGCAGAAGTGTCACTATGAGCAGATAGGAGGTAAAGTTTAAGAGCAAAGGAGCACGGTTTTTAAGGCCACAAACACCGAGAGGGCTGCAAAGGGGACTCTCCCCGGTGCCTCCCCGATGGCAAACAGACACCTTCACACCTTCAGTTTAGAGATCAAGCCATGGGTGACTTTAGAGGGAACAGAAGGAAGAAGCAAAGCTAAGCACAGGGCGTTTCTGTGGCGGTGATGCTGCGTGAAGCGAGAACAAAGGGCCCCGTCTCTCCAGCAACGCAAGGAGCCCTCTAGAGGCAGCTGCAGCGAAAGCCATCCCTACCGTGGTGGTGGGACATAGAGAGCCCAGCTTCAAGCCTCTGTGCCCTTCTCGCTGTGCAGCCTGTGCCCTCTCAGCCCCTGTTCCCCGCATCCCTCCGTCTGGCCCCTTCTGAGTCCCCGCATGCTGGAGACGTGCTGAGGGACAGGGAGCAGCCAAGTGTGCAGGCTGCGGGTCTTTATTAAGCTGCTTACAAAATAGTTGCATACCACCCTCTTGTCCATTATATCCAGGCAGTCCTCACCCTTCCTGGCATTTCCTTAAAGGCCGTGACATGGCAAGGACAGAGGAAAGGCTTCTCCCACTCACGCAGTGATTATCCGTGGCCTCTCACAGTGCTCAGGGTGAGGCCCATGGCCGTGCACCTCAGCACTGCTCCCGGGGTGTCTGACCGGGGCACCTGGTGACATTTGCTGGACCCAACTCCCAGAAGTGCTGGAGCAGCAGTGATGACTTGCTTCTCATCTGCCTGAAATGGAGTTAGAGTGGCCTCGAGTGCAGCCTCTCAGAGGTGGCTGCCGTGACTGCCTGCTCTTTCTGTTTCACTGTTCATGCTTCACTTTCAAGGACTTGGGAGTTATTAAAAGCTGCAATTTGCTGTATGAGATAAGTTACTCACGCTTTAAGGAAAACAAAAAACCAAAAAAAAAAAACCCCAACCCTCCAAGCACTTTTGTGCACCTATCTTAACAAGAGAGCACAAAATCTTTCTTAAACTTTGCTGGGAAATATGCTGTGTTCTGGTTAGATAGCCTCACAGATATACAGAGGAGTCTTGCACCTCTTGCACCCCTTCTCTTTCCTCCTCAAAACTCTGGATGTTGGCTGCCTCTCTATTACTAATCCACCATTTCACCTTGGGGAGAAACTTTCCTTTTACTCCCTGTTTCCCGAAAGCAACCACTCTGTGAGCTCAGTAACAAGGGACTTAAGCCCGCTGTAACAATGTTTGCTTTTGAATGCTTGTGCTCCAGTGGTCCACAAGATAGATACATCAGCTAAATGGCCTCAGCAACCCAGCAACTTATCAGCTAGAACAGCTAGGTCTGGCATGTCTCACCTTTGTGCTTTTCTTGACTAAATCTTAATTAACAACCTATTAAAAACCCAGATTTTAATTAAGAGATTGATAATTTATAACATAATTAATTTCTCTCAAACATCCATCTCAGATAAAGAAAAAAATAAAGAAGGAAAATCTACAATGTGTTTTAAAAAAGCACCTACAAATCTCTTAGGATATTTATGGGGTGATATGGAAATGGTGTGCATATTTCTTTTCTTTGGACTTCAATTTACTGTGCACATTATTTTTAAAGGTGTGATGTCTGCTTTGATTCAGGCTTCAACATGTTTACCAATCCTCACCTGACTGCTTTTGGAAGTAATACAGGGAGGTATTTTGATTTTTTTTTCTTTTTTTTCCCTGTCCAAATGGGAGCAAATATTAGGTGCATATGTTTAAAAAAAAAAAAAAAAAAAAAAAAAAAAAAAAAAAAAAAGCAAATATATACTTCTATTTAATCTCCTTATATTTGTTTTGGTAAACTGATAAGACTTCTAGAATCAGCATTTGTATGTGAGATAAGGCTTGATGCTTGGGCAGATACGTTAGCAAGGCAAGGAAGGGAATATTTATTTTTGTAAGTCTGTGACAGAATTCCTGTAAATCTAAAACAGTTGCATATCTTTTATAAAATGTTAGTGCTGTGTAAGCAACAGTCCACATATTTCATCTACTTGTTATATTGTTGGTCTCCAATGAGCTAAAAACCCCCACTGCTGTAAGTAGTAGTAACAGCAATTTCTATCCCACTAGTATCAGATCCCTAAATACTTGTAACGCAGGCTAGTCCTAAACTGAATAACACAGAAAACATCTTAAGACAACCAAAAATTTGCTTATTAGTCCTGACTGTCAGGCAACAGAATCCTAAAGATTAAAGAATTTGCTTTTTGTTGGGCCTACGACTAGAAAACAATATATTGTTTCCCTTTAGCAAGTCTCCTTTGAGAACTCAACCTGAGGTTGAATACACAGCTGTATCATAAGCCTTTTACATCCAGACCATCAGGAGGGAAGGAACATGGTTTGGAAGGTGCCATTATCTTATTTTGGAAGCACCCTGGCATTTTAGCCTGTCTTTATGTTCAATTTTACAGTGTTAAGTAGTTTTTGACCTTCCTCTTTGGAATTAGAGAAAGGTTAAGGTTGAATGCCTTTCTTTTGGCCTATGAGGTGGAAATCCTTTGGGACTTGGAGAGAATTTTGCCTTTGTTGTGACTGTCTAATTAGTGCTGAGGTTTTGCTGCTTTTGTCTGAATTTCAGATATCAGTAAATGGGCTTTGAGTGTTCCCTCTCTGGGAATCTCCCCCATTGTGTGACCACCTACACCGTAAAAATGTTTTTCTTACACTGCGACAAAATTTCCCATGTTTTGACATACATCTATTGTCTCTTGTCCCTCCAATGTGCATTTCCACGTCTGGCTCAGTTTTTGCACAAGGCAGGCCTCCCATTCAACTTCTCTCCTCCTGGCTGATCTCTCTCACTTATCTCATTCTATCCTCATATTTAATGTGTGCCATTTTCTTGGTATCCCTCTGCTAGACTTGCTCCAGAGCATCAACACCCTTCTTGTACAGAGGAGGCCAAAGCTGGACACAGCACTCCAGATGCGGTCTCACAAGTACAAAATAGAGGGGAAATTATCACCTCATTCTTGCTAACACAGTCCAGGCTGCCATGAGCCTTCCTTCCTGTAAGGATTCATTGCTGGCTCTTGGTCAGTTTGATGTCCTGCAAGACCCCTAGGCCTTGTCTGCAAAGCTGCTCTCCAGCCACTTGGACCTCAGCCTGTTCTGTGCATGGGATTGTGCCTCACCAGGGCAGGGCTTGGTATTTCCTTTTGTTGAACTTCATGAGGTTCATCTTGGGCCATTTGTCCAACCTGTTCTCCAGTATATTGACTGCTTTCTTGCTTTGGTATCACCTGAAAACTTGTAGAAAGCACACTCATTCCCCTCATCCTCTCCCTTAGAAAAGACTCTCAACAGCACTGTGCCCATTATGGATCTCTGAGGAACTGTGGGGATACATGGCCCCCATTTGGACTTTGTTCACATTATCAGCACCCTTGGAGCCTGAAAGTTCAAATGTTTTCCACTCAATTTATTGTCCCCCTCTTTCAATCCATCTCTCACCAACTTCATTATAAATTCTATTTCCAGAGGAAGATATGGAATAATCTGTAACTTATAATAACCGCTTGAGTTCTTACCAAAACATTTTTATCAGCTTAAACATTATGTAAATATATAAGTTGCTGTGGAATCTTATGCCGAAGACTTCTGCTGTGGAATGTGAAATTGCTGCTGGTGTGCCAGCAACTAGTGCAAAAATCAAGAATACTGTGAGATGGAGGGCAGCTTGGATAGAGTGGGTGCTGGAAGAAAACTTACATAATGCTATGTCAGACTGAAGTTTGATTTAGTAATTTTAAAAACATTAAGCTCATTCAGCAGATAATGAGACTGTGGGCTAATCTCTAGATGTCAAGCTATCACTGTGATTTGAGATACAACTGCCAAAAATGTATAAACAGTGTTGTTAGTGTCTTTAGTAAGTTTGTGGATAATGCCCTGCATTATTTCTTAGTTCTTGGAGATGTAAGATTTTTTTTAATTTAATTTGATTTGTAGTAATTAGTTTGATGCTTACTGTTCTGTACATAGCTGTTGTAAATTTCTCTCCTCAGTAAGCTGAAAGAAAGGATCACAGAAATCAATTGATACTAAGGAAAATAATAGAAATTAAAGATTGCAAAATTATCAATAAAAGTTCTTTATAATAAATTTCTTCCAGAATATTTCAGAATTATTTTTAATATCCCTTGGATATTACTTGTGTTATTGCATCTATGTATTATATATAGAAGAAACACTTTCAGAAAAGGGACTTGTGATTTTAAGTGCCACTATTTTAGTTGCTGAAGTGGAAGCATTTTCCTGGAGGCTGGTCATCTGAAGGTGATACTTGTCGCTTTCTAACAACTCTTTGCATTCTCCGATTTCACAAACATTTTGAAAATGGGGGTTTTGTAACTCTTCTGGTTCATACAGTGCCATCTACTCAGATCATAAGTGGGGCTGTTATCTTATTTCTATCTATTATGCGTCTGCGGTGGTGCTGAGGATGTTTGGTAAACAAGCATTTGACTTTCACGTTGGCTGTAGTAATGCCAGAATACCAGGCATTGAAGAAGCCAGGCTCTGAAATTTGAAGGTATTTCGGATGATTTAAACGGGAATTAGGAGCCTGCCTTGCTCTGTGTTCTACGAACTGCTGAATCATGGCCTGAACCTCTGATTGACCACCTGAGGTGAGCCATGAGTCAGCCCTGGGAGCACAGGTGAGGGCAATTCATCTGTGCTGCTAGAAGAGGTGGAGCGTGGCTCAAGCTCTCCTAGACCCATTTAAGAGCTGACCACCAGTGGGGAAGGGTCTGTTTTTGGAGATCTTTCCTTTGGAGTTTTACAGCAAGCACAGGACACAGGTAAGTGCTCTATCTGTTGTCTTTTGGTGTAAAAACCTGCTTAGCCAGACTCTCTGATGCATTTCATAATTATAGCATTGATTATATAAGGATAAACTGTTCCAGATCCTCTAAAGCTTACTATGCCATGCAAGTGGCTCAGGTTCCCAGACTGCTCAGCTTTGAAAGACCACAGTGTATTGCATCCTTACTTACCCACCTGTATCTTCCTTGAAGCAGTGCAGGGACTGTTGTGTGCACACCTTCTGTCTCAGCATGCAGCTGGGACTCAAGATTCATGAGAGCACCACAGACAGCATGCATTGCCTAGTAAGAAGTGGTTGAACAAAAGTATTTGGAAAGACTGGAGGAAGCTGAGAAACTTGTGAAGAACAGGAAAGGCACTCAGAAGAAAAGAGAAACCTACAAAGAAGAAACATGAAGATGGTCAGAGAGACCTTTTCAAATTTCAAAGACCTATTCCTGTCTGACTGTGCAGATAGACATTAGTTTTCTGCAGTGGAAAAATTAGTGCAATAGCAGACCAAAAACCTAAATATAGCTGCTTCTACACTTAGTTACTGTGTAATGCAGTTTGCTGATGGTTGCCAGAGAAACCCATTTATGCTGTTGAACAAAGTTGTGCTGTCCCTGCTTTATCCTCTCCCACATAATGAACTTTTTAAAAAAGTGAAGGCTTAGTACAGAATTGAACTATTGGGAATGTGCTACATGCAGAAGCAGTAAGTGTTTGGATGTCAACTGCGTGCATGTACTTTTCCATTGTGGAGCGTGGCATAATTGTTCAAGGTATCTTTCTATAGCGCTTGAGAAAGGCAGTGTTGTTAGCACTGTCTGAGCTCTTCTATCAAGACGTGCTCAGGTATGGAGGTGGATGAGATGTACTTTCACAACTCTCTCGGCAGAACTTTCTCCTATCTCTTGAATTTGAACTTTTGAAAGTTATGGGATGTTTAACTTCATGATGAGTGATGGCATCAGTGGGTAAAGGAAGGACAACTGATACTGTCTACCTGGATTTGTGCAAGGCCTGTGATGTGGCCCATAACACGTCCTTATCTCTAAGTTGGTAAGATATGGATTTGAAGGCTGGACTATTCAAGGGGTAAAGAAGTGGTTGGATAGTCATAGGCAGAGGGCAGTTGTCAATTGCTCTCTGACCAGGTGGAAGCTGGTCACAGTCCTCCAGGTGTCTTATGACTGGTGTTCTTCAATGTCTTTATCAGTGATAAATGACAAGTATAGAGTGTATGTATCCTCAGTAAGTTTGCTGATGACACCACGCTCAGTGGTGCAGTTGAAATGGTAGAAGAGAGGCATCATTCTGAGGGACCTGAACGTGCTTGAAATGGGGGCTGATGAGGTTCAACAGGACCGAGTGTGAAGTGTTGCGCTTGGGTTGAGGCAATTCCAGATACTTTTTCCAGATATGGGAAGAGAACTCACTGAGAGCAGCTTTGTGGAGAAGGACTTGAGTTTTCTGATGGATGAAAAGCTGAACATGAGCCAGCAGTGTGCTCTTATGTCTGGGAAGGACAACTGTATCCTGGGCTGCATCAGAAGAGGGGTGGCCAGCTGAGAGAAGGAGATTAATTGTCCCCCTTCTACTCTGCCCTTGAGAGACTCCATCTAGAATACTGTGTCCAGCCTGGGGCCCGTAGTATAGGAAGGATGCAAAGCTGTTGGTGTGGGTCCAGAGGAGGGCCACAAAGATGATCAAATGGCTGGGGCACCTCTCCTATAAAGAAAGGCTGAGAGAGCTGGGCTTGTTCAGCCTGGAGAAGAGAGAGCTCCAGGGAGACCTCACTGCAGCCTTTCAGTCCTTGAAGGGAACTTACAAGCAGGAGGGGGACCAATTTTTTACATGACCTCATAGTAATTAAACTAAAAGAGGGGAGATCCAGGTAGATGTTAAGAAGAAATTTTTTTACTCAGAAGGTGGTGAGGCACTGGGACAGGTAGCCCAGAGAACTTGTGGGTGCCCCATCTATGGAGGCGTTCAAGGTCACATTGGATGGGATCCTGGGCAACCTGATCTAGTGGTTGGCAATCCTGTCTATGGCAGTAGTGTTGGAACTAGATGATCTGCAAGCCATTCCAACCTAAGCCATTCTATGACTGCACATTTTTTCATGGTGTTGATCTCTCTGAAAGGACTGGAAGCAGACAGGCCAGGAACCTGAACTGAAAGCACCACCTATATCCTCCTATGTCCTTGGATTGACCCTCCTAAGTGCTGCAACCCAAACCTGACTGACAGAAGATCAAGACTGCAGTATCCATACTGAACTGTGGGTCCTGTGCATTAAGATTCAGTGAGATTGCCAAGATCACAAGGGGAAACAGGCAGGAGTTCTGTAGCCTGGGTAGCAGATTAGTAGAATAGAACATAGAGCTACAAAATCATGAGTCTCAAACGTAGATGTGGAATAACTGTTCAGTCTCCTCTGGTACAAGGAGTAGGGTCCACAAATAATTCTTGTCTCCAGGTATCATCCAGGCCTCTTCCCTTCACTACCACTTCTTGTCTGAAGGAACCATTCAAATGTATCTTCCCTTTTAATATTCTTGATTTCTGCTGAACTTATACATTGTGCAGTTACTTAGTCACTGAAACTAACCTCCAGTTTCTCATGCTGCTCCTTTCATGGAATGGATTTTCATGTTGGGTTGTGGACTGACATTTGTTATTCTTGGTCAAGATGAAGAGCAAAAATTCAGTCCTCTGGTACTTGCTCTCTGTAAAGCCCTCTAATTAGCCCTGTGAAGTTCATGAAGGTCTTACAGTCTTTTAAGAAGCACATCCAGGATTTCCCTTGGGATTTCCCCTTTTAGTTCTGGAATTATCTCAGTTTTATTATGTATTGATTAACCAAGGCATCAGTCCTATGAAAAAGCTTTCAGCAAAGCAATGAACAGGGAAGGAATTGCACTGAATAGCAACAAGGCTTAAAGCATGGCTACTGAAAATAAGAAGTATTGATCTTGAGAAATATTGGCCCTATCTGGGGAACAGCAGAGCCACAGGGAAGAAGAAAAACAAGGGGCATGGTATCAGCTCGCAGCAGAAGCTTGTCTTTGAGATGGGGAAAAACCAAGTCAGAGGGGAGTGATGGTAAACCAGTGACAGCACTCATCTAGGGAAAAAACAAAACCAAACAAGATAAGGAAACACCATGCACATGTGAAGCCAATCTGCTGAGCAGAGAGGGCAAAGTCACTTAAATGATTTGTGTGCTGCAGTTAATGAACACTCACAACTGGACAGGAGATCAATAGCAGTGACAATTAAATATTGAGTAGAAGGAAAATGATATGGAAACGCCATGACCAGACTCCTAGAAACATGTGAACGTGAGGAAAGGAATTGGAAACAATATTTAGAGAGGTCAATGCTTCAATTTTCTCTGCCCTGTAAACAGACTTATTTCTTCCAAAGGGTATCTTTAAGCCTTTTTAAAACAGTCTCAGACGTTTTCTTTGCTACTGGTCAACTGCTTCCTCTGATTTCTTTCCCAGAGCTCTCTCCAAGCCTCCCTGTATTGGTTGAAAACATAGAAACGTTGAAGAACACTTTTATTTTTCACACACTTTCTTTCTCGTGGAAGCAGTATTTTAAATCCGCATTTTGAGTACTTGTTTCATACTCTTTTCTGCCTAAAATGCCAACTCACTTTTTCTTCATTTCTCCTTCATACTTTGACTTCTACAGTGAGGCCCTGGTACTTCATTAGAGTTGTCAGGCACTGCTGTAGCACTGGTAATCATAATAGAGAGCAATGCACAATTCCAGGACATGTTCCAGTGTCCTTTTCACCTCAGCAAACGTGTGCAGGCAGGCAATGATACACTGAAATGATACACGTCTACTCCTAACCACTGTGGTTGCCTAGCTTAAAAATCCTGCCTTCTTTGTGTTGTTGTCTTTCTGATTACTGTGGCTTTCATTATCATATTTCTTTCATCAAGGCTTCCGAAGTCAGTTGTTAATAGTACTTTCCTCCTAACTTTTTCTCTCATCTTTTGTGAACAGACAGTAGCTGTTCTCTTTCAATTTACAAAAGTACAAAAGGTTTCCATCGGCTCTCTGTGCTACCTACACACTTAGAAAACAGAGCAGGGAGGTGGGCTGCACGTGATCCATTAACAACCATTCCCCTTGCAAGAGCCTTTATAAAAAAATAATAATAGTAATAATAATTCCATGTGTGATGCTGACCATAAATAAATTTGCACTTCACAGCATCTCCAAATTTTGATAGAGGGCTGAGACAGTCTCTTTTTGCAGCTGTACTTTCTCTTGTGGTCATTGGTTCAACTAGATTCAACCACAGCCAAGTTTCAGCAAGTGCCAGCCTAAGGGGCTGGTTTTAACAAGGGCTCTAATCCTGTTTTCTCAATGATGAGGTAAAACAGGAGCATATCTTAGTCTGGGAAGCCAGCAGTATACTTCTATATATGTGCCCCAGTGGAGGCAGAGCTCATCTTGCTGCCTTGGCCCTGGGATGGAGCCAATGCATGGCCCTGAGCAGTGCACATTGTCAGTGCAGCTAGAAATCTGATAGCCACAAAATGTGGGTATACGCTAGTGGTAGTGTCAAGGGCTGGGAGATGAAGCCTGCTGGCAGAGGAATGGAGCAGGGAAATAAGGGATAGAGGAGAGGGTAATGGACTTAGCCACAAGAACACAAAGTTCCTGCGATGCTTAGGGTTCAAGCACTAGAGAAGACATAAGAAAGAATGTGGGTGCCGATCACTGTTTTCAATATCCTCCCACATAGCAACTGCTTCTATTGAGGCTTTCTATTGTGAAAGCACTTCTTTCACTGCAAACAAAGATGTAGCTCCTGGTGAGCCTTGGCAGAGGAAAATACTATGCTTTGGTCAACAACAGGGAAAATGTCTTCATGCCTTTGCATCACTGGTGTGCTGGAGCTGTTCTTCCCCATCACCTCAGCACAGGGGACGTCCATGTACATCCATGCCATCACGCTGGGGGTATGAGCCTTCACACCTCAGGGAGAGGAAGGTGATTGTCCCCCTCTACTCTGCTCTTGTGAGGCCCCATCTGCAGTAGTGCTTCCAGGCCTGGGGTCTCCAGTACAGAAAGGACATGCAGCTCTCAGAGCGGGTCCAGAGGAGGGCCACTGATATGATCGGGGGCTGGAGCACCTCTCCTATGAGGAAAGGTTAAGGGAACTGGGCTTGCTTAGCTTGGAGAAGAGAAGGCTCTGAGGAGACCTCATTGAGACCTTCCAATACTTGAAGGAGGTGTATAAACAGGAAGGGCTGTTTACGAGGGTGGATAGTGATAGGACAAGGGGGGGATGGTCTTAAACTGAGACAGGAGAGGTTTAGGCTAGATACTGGGAAGAAGTTTTTCACTCAGAGGGTGGTGAAGCACTGGAACAGATTGCCCAAGGAGGTTGTGGATGCCCCATCTCTGGAGGCCAGGCTGGATGTGGCTCTGGGCAGCCTGGTCTGCTGGTTGGTGACCCTGCACATAGCAGGGGATTTGAAACTAGATGATCTCTGAAGACCTTTTCAACCCAGACCATTCTATGATCCTATGTTTCTACGAGACCATGAAAAGATGTGCTACTGTTTAGGGAAAAGAGCTTTCTGGTCCGTTACTAAATGTATGTATCTTTCAGGATATAATGCTGGAACAAATATTATTAGTAGCAAAGTCATTGAAGAACCAGTGGCTAAGATGTTCAAATGTATCATTATTTCACCTTTGACAAGTTACTTTGAAATGATTATGTATGTGTACAGGTACAGCTGTACTGTAATATGTGCGAGAATAATGGTTATAAAGCAAAATTACAAAAATGCCAAGTACTGTTTCTGTTAATCAATTTACACCAGCTGTTCTCATTATTGGTCAGAAAGTTGGTAATTGAAGGATCGTTAAGAAGTGAGAATGTATCTTGAAATAAGTTCTTCAGCAAACAGTGTATTTTATAGGATTTCTTTATCTGAGCACCAGCTCCAATATTTATCAAGGCTGCAATATGCTGTGTATTATACAAGTCCCTCCTGCTCTCCTCTACAATTTACTGAGTGAACAAAACAGCTTCTTGGTAGATGGAATTTAATGCATTTACATGGCGAGGCCTCATCATAGAACTAAAACAGAGCCTTCTGTGGTCAAAACAAACCTTTAGAAAACCTGTGCACACCTGCCAGAATAGTGACAGCTTGGCAGAGACACTGCAGAGAATAGGGTTCCCAGGGTCTCAGAAAGGTGAAATGCTGAAGATAGCTGGCTTAGACAGTTAAGGGGAAGACACTGGGAGCTACTTTTTGAACACAGCTGTGGATTGAAACCAAATCCCCTGCAACAGGGAAGCTGGAAATTTGCAGAGCTCTTTTTAAAGCATCACTTACCAGCTTCTCTCTCATAACTTAGCAAGCAACATGCCTTGAAAATGAACCAAGCTCTGGGTGCTGGGGCTTTTTTTATTTTTTTGTTTTAATCCTATCTTTCAACAGTTTCCAAGCCAGGGGATATTCAGGACCTCCTCACCCCGTTTGCCACTCCACACCAGGGCAAACATGGTGAGCCCCAGCCAGCTGCTCACTGTGCATCCTTCAGCACTCACAGACCTCTGTATATGTGGTGTAAACACACTGACTGCTAATGCTCTTTGGATAAACAGCATGGCATTGTTTAGCTGCTATGTTATAACAGCGGTGGGATTTTGGAAACCCTTTTGGATATTTCAGGGCAGTGTGGCACAGGGAAGCACACAAACAGGGAGGTCTGCACTCTGCAGACCTTAACGTCGGCAAAGTGAGCTCATCTCTTTCCTATCCTCAGCACAGGTAATTATGCCCTCCCACTGCTTTAAACAAAAATACATTCTTCTCTTTCAAACAGTCACATTTTGATAACTCTTTTCTGCCCACCTTAGCTCATATCAATCAGGCTTTACGTAACAGTGGTATTTTGAGAAGTGACACCTACTCTGCAGAACAGCTATTAGCAAAGGCCAACCTAGAAAGGACAAACATGAAATGTTATATTCTGGCTATGGACAGTGTTTTCACAAAAAAAAAAAAAAAAAAAACCAACCAGAAGGAAAAGCTGGCCTGGAGGGAGAATTTGACACAGAGGGATCCTAAATAGTAAATGGGATTTCTTTTCTTGGAGCAATTCCTGGCCTTAATAATGTTTTCACTTTCAGCGTACTACAGAAGAGGGCAGTATAAACTAAGTGTTTTGCATATAGTAATAAAGCTTCTGTGGTCTCATTAGCAGCACTGAAATTTAAATTGATGTTTCCTTAATACCTTAAGGAATGATTTGTTCAAGAGCAAAGCTACTATGTTAAATCTCCAGTTCATTTTCCAGAGGATTTTCTATCCTGACTCTTACAAAACAGAGCTAGAAGTCTCCTTTTGGTTTGCCTGTTCTGTAAATCCAGCATACAGTCTGCATGCAAAGTGTAGACCTGATAAATGCTAAACAAGCAAAGCAGGTTCAGTAGTGAATAAGGTAGGAAATTGCAGCACAGAGCTTTTACTGACTCCTGGAGGGATAGGAAGCCTGAATCAGAAGAACAGCCTGCATCTCCAGGGTTCTGCTTCTACCAGTTTTCATTTTCATCCGTTTGTAAGGGTGCATGGAGCAGCTGAAGGACTCCTGATGAAAGAGCCTTAGACGGTGCTTTCAGCCTTTAAAATTGCCTCTGTAAGTTACTGTTCTAGCATACATTTGACAGGACAGCATGGACAGGGAGCTTTAACAAGACTAAGTCCTGCACTTCAGTCACAACAACCCCATGCATTGCAACAAGGCTTGAGGCAGAGTGGCTGGCAAAGCTGAGCAGAAGAAAATGATCTGGGAGTGTTGACAGCTGGCTGAACGTGAGCCAGCAGTGTGCCCATGGGATGATGATCCCATGGGATGATCATCCCAGTGATGGGATGAGAGGGAATGGCCTAAAAAACAAGTTTCTTCTCAGAAGAGCATTGGTGTATTGGAACAGGCTGCCTAGGGAGGTGGTGGAGTGTCACCATCCCTGAAGGTTTTCATGGAAAGGGTAAATGTTGCACTGAGTGGTTGGTAGTTGGACTAAATGATCTTAGTGGTCCTTTCTGACCTTAATGAGTCTGATTCAGTGAAGGTGTCAGTCTAGTTTTCTGTTTAAAAATATAAGCATATATGATCCTGTCTGCTTGGGTTGACCTCACCAGCACACAGTAATGCTGTCCTGTTTTAACACGGTTTACCACTGCAGCAGCAGCATCACCACTTTATGAGCTGGAGGCAGCAAGTGAAAGAAAGAGGCAATATTCTTAATCAACCTAACTGATACTACGAGGAAAATACGCAAGCTCTCAGTCTTTTCCTCGGGCCTTCAAGGAGTTAAGTTTTCATATTATTTTGTGCGTCTTCCTCTCCATAGCACTCTTTCCCTTACATAACAGTTCTGCTCCCCTTACATAATAGTAACTTTCTAAAAAATCTTTCATTGCTGATTTTTTTTTTTTTTTTTTTTTTTAATGGTTTGAATCTCTCCAAAGAGAGATTTCTCTGTGAACTGTGACAGGAAACATCAGACAGCTTGTGGAGGTTGTGTGTGCAAAAGGAAAGAAAAAGTTTCCTCTGAAAGCTGGAAGGTAGGGGATGAAATTGCTATATATAACATCACAGGCTGAAAGTTGTAATTTGACATTTAAAGTGTACCCAGGAAGAAACTTGGATGAAATCAAGTTTGAAAATCTAACAGGAAACCGCAGGGTCTGTAGGTGGGTACAATCTAATTGAGAATTTCATAGATGCGTTTAGCAGGGATAGTGCTCTAATAAAAACATCTATAAAAATAATTTTCTGTGAAAATCTTTAGGATTCAACAGCAGGAGAAGGGGAAATAAAGAAAGAGAGGCAGAGAAACGGGGAGAGAATCTGACTAAAGTAACATCTGCTGAAAATTGCATGTTTTACAATCTTGTGTAGGAGGACTCTAAACATTTAATGATGCAAACGTCAGACTCATATTTCAAGTGCCCCAAAGCATGAAATGTTCAGATGAAGAGATGGAGTTTCTGCCCATCTGTAGCAGAATCACACTGCTATTTATAGACTTGCTTTTCTTAAGTAACTAAAATGATTTCTTCTCACCAACGGGCAAACCTATAACTGAATGTAGTCCTCACATTAAGAGGAAGCCTAAATCCTACCTTTTCACCTATGAGAGCACCTAGGTAGGCAGATAGTGTCTGAGTGCTGCCCTTTGGAAAACATTGCAACTCCCATGAAAAAGGCAATTTTGTAATCCTTGGAGATTTTCTGACAGTTTCCTCTGAAATTTTCCACAGCTCTGCCAAGCTTCTCCTCCTCCACTTGCAGATTCTGCTTGCTTGACAAGGAGGATCACGACAGGATTTGCTGGGGAGAGCCATAGAGAAGTCTGTTTTTAACCTACCCACACAGTTAACCTGAACGCGCCCCAGAAAACACACTATTTAAGTGCATTAAGTGAATTTACTTTGTCAGCTGCTTTTCATGGGTGTCACTTGAGCAGTCACTGTATAAGCATTCTCCAGTTGATTTAGGTTTGCTGTGTGTGAAATCCCTATCAGATAGAAACAACGTCTGTACGGAAGTGTGACCATCAGCCAAGACGATAGAAAAAACATCCACCTGACACTGCAGTGAATAGAAGAATACAGAGAGATTGTGGTTGTCCAGAATAGCTGGAATTGTGTATTAGTTTTGATATTTTTTTTTGTCAAGTCATGCACTTTTTCAGGAAGAAGAGCTGCATTATGATTGTTACCCTCATCATTCCAGGAACCTCTTCAGGGCACTGATGGATGAGTTGGACATTGGCATTAAGCTGAGATTAAAGTTCTAAGGAGTTAGAAAGTGTTGGATAAAAATGAACAAGGAACACAAAGGACAAATCTCTGCCACTTTATGCTTTCTACGTTTGACACAGACTGTCACTAGGAGGCTGTTGTGCCACAGACAACATGACTGCTCTCATTTTCCCATCACTTAATCTCACAGCTTACATCTCCTCGGGCCTTGGAACTGTGCCTGTGCCTTTGCTAGTCTCAGTGAGACCTGGAAACATTCCTTATTCAGACAAGACAGAAAATGCCTAATGCTAGAAGTATCTGGTAGCGTCTCTGAGTTTAGGCAGCTGCTGTTCTCTGCAGGGGGGACTGCAGAGGGGACTCAGCTCTTGCTGCCAGGGTCTCATATCAACATGGAAAGTCAGTTCTCCAGGGCAGCTTGCTGTGCCATGTATGGTTTCCACAGTGTTACTGGACAGTCGTGAGTGCAGCAAACTGCTTCTTTGCCATCATTGTTTCCCTGTTTGTGCTGTGCAGAGCAGTAAAGCACCTGGGTACATCTTAGGCTTCTCCTGCATGGTGCAGTGTGAGGGACAAATTTCTCAGAGTCCCGCCAGACCCTGGCCTCAGTTATGTCAACTAGAGAAACATTGGTCAATATTTTCCCAAGATAAATGCATATTGTACATGTATGCTATTAATTTGAATGAATGTAAACATAAATGCCTGAATTTCTTCAAGAAGAACTTGCAGAGATTGACCCAGCCCTTCTGGAAAATGTAGCAGACATCCCATTCCTCTCACCTGGATTTCAGAGAGATTTATGATTGTGATCTACTTAGCTTAAAGGGGGCTCCTTCTAACCAGTAAACCAAACATTACACCATGATTTGTTCAGCCAGTTGCAGCTAATCACTGGATCCATTTGTGAATCATAGTGCTCCTCCTTGGTACCTCGAAGATCAAAGCTCCATGGTATGCACACATACTAAAAAATTTGTCCAGACCTTAAGGTACTTAAAAATCTCAGTGGACAAGAAGAGATAACTGACTGGGCATGTGCAATGCTGCTGGAAAAGGTAGCATAGGCATGGTGTCTAAGTTTGCACCAGGGAGGTGGGGAAGGAGCATGTGGGTGGCAACAGGTGGATGTTCAGCACATGCACACCATATGTTATGCAAACTTGGGAAAAGAGCAATTTTCTTATAGGTAATGCAAGTGCAAGAAATGCTCCTATATGTGTTTCCCGAATTATACAACATGAATGGTTCATGCTGGTTCATTAGCAGCGACTCCTGGGGCTGCAGAGGTGTGGGCCTCTGCTGCTTAGTATTTCAGACTTGATAATTAGTTCTAAGCAAAGCACAAGCTGAAGAAGATATTCGTAGCAGCAATCGGCTTGAGGCACGCACTCCTCGTGAAATGAGATAGCGCTCACTAGAGGGCACCAACACCTCAGCTTAGCTCCAAGACTGCTGCGACCATCCAAAAGAACGGTTTGTGGATGATTCCTCTGCTCACAGCTAGGAATTAGCATATAAGGAAATAAAAATGTTAGATAATAACAGTAAGGAAAGTTTTTCATGTGAAAAGAAAAAAGATTTAGGCTATCAATGAGGTTTCAAACTTTTTGTTCAATCAGAAAACCTTCCTAACGTGCAAACTTTCAACACTGACAAAATAAATTGAATTGTGTAAAGGTCACTTTCAAAAGAAACAAGAAAACAGAAAAGAGTAAAATTATGCAGTTAGGTATATGCAGCCTGATGCATCACAAGAAGTGAGATAATTACTGAAGAGGGAGGTGATACGGGACAAACAGTATGGCTTCACCAAGGTCCTGCCTGACCAATTTTCTTGCTTTTTATGATGGCATAATTGTGTCAGTGGACAAGAAACGAGCCACTGATGTCATCTATCTGAACTTCAGGTCTTGATGTAGTGCCTCAGAACATCCTTCTCTCAAAAAGATATGAGAGAAATATATGGAAAGATACGGATTTGATGTGTGGGCTGTTTGACAGACAAGGAACAGGTTGTGCAATATTGCACCCAGGGAGTGGTGATCAGTGTCTGGACGGAGATCAGCGATGAGTGGTGTCCCTTCAGGCTCTATACTGAGACCAATGCTCTTTAACATCTTCATCAATGAAACTGACAGTGGGATCGAGTGCACTCTTGGTAAGTTTGTGGATAACACCAAGCTGTGTGGTGTGGTCAATTCCTGAAGGATGGGATGCCATCCAGAGAGACCTAGACAGGCTTCAGCAGTAGGCCCAGGTGAGGTTCAACAAATCCAAGCCTGGGGTCTTGTACCTCAGTTGTGGCAACCCCTACTATCAATACAAGCTGGAGGATGTAAGGATGCAAAGCCCTTCTGAAAAGAACTTGGGGATACTGGTGGATGGCAAGCTGGAAATAAGCCAGTTATGTGCCCTTGCAGCCCAGAAAGCCAACCATATCCTGAGCTGCATCAAAAGAAGTGTGCCAGCAGGTCAAGGGAGGAGATCCTGCCTCTCTGCTCTGCACTGGTAAGGCCTCACTTGAAGTAATGTGTCCAGATGTCCTCAGTACTGGAGAGATGTGGACCTGCTGGAGTGCGGCCAGAGGAGAGCCATCAAAATGAGGCAAGGGATAGAACACCTCCCCTCTGAGGACAGGCTGAGAAAGCTGGGGCTGTTCATTCTGGAGAAGAAAAGGTTTGGGGATACCTGAAAGCAGCATTTCAGCATTCAAAGGGGGACTGTAAGAAGGGAGGGGGTGAACTCTTTAGCAGATCTGTTACGATAGGACAAGTGGAAATGATTTTAAACTGGAAGGGGAGAGATTTAGATTGGATATAAGGAAGATTTTTACAGTGAGGGTGGTGAGTCACTAGAACAGGTTACCCAGAGAAACCCCATTGCTGGAGATATTCAAGGCCAGTCTGGACGGGGCTCTGAGCAACCTGATGTAGCTATAGGTATCCCCGTTCATTGCAGGGGAGTTGGACTAGATGATCTTCCAAGGGTCCTTTCCAACTCAAGATTCTATGATTCTATGAAATTATTAGTTAAATGTATACCCGTGTTTTTCAATACACTTTGCATGGAAGCAACAGCCTGAACCTGGAAGGATACTGCAGGTGTTTCACACCCTGGCAAAACTGACCTACCTTACTATCTAGAAAGAAGCTAGTTTCACTTTTGCCAAGAGTGGCAGGCAGGCCCATCCCACCCTCCCATCCCCTTTAGCTCTGCTGTTCCCCACAAGAGCCCGACCCAGTCAGCTCAGGACAAACTGCTGGTGCAGCCTCCCAGCAAACTTCCAGCTCTAACCTAAAGCACTGGGGTACTCAAAACTGAGAGCCTAAAGACAGGCTCTCCTGAATGCAAGATAGCAAGGCTGTTTAATCACCCAAAACCATGCAGCCTTAGCTTTGCTTCCTCAAGGATGTAAACATTTCTTTCTAGCAAGGCTTGGCAGTAACAGTCTTTCTCCTGGATTGCAGCTTCCTAAAGCATTCATGGGAAGGTTGATCATTGTATGATCTGACTGAAGGGGCTGTTGGCTCTAAGGGACCAAACAATGTGATGCTTAAAGCACTGGCTAAAGCTTTGTACAGGGTCAGAACCTGAATCTGGATCTGGGCAGCATATCTGAGTACTCTTTGCACTGCTTTGTCCTCATTTGGTTTAAAAAGTATCTCTGAGAGCAAAGAATTGGTCTGTGCCTCATTTCTTGATAATAAAAAGATTGGAAAGCAGGACGAGGTATATTAAAAGTGTAAGAAAAAAAGACCATTGAGAGTACACATGAAAGCAGTTTTCCAACAGGTAGAATAAGGCAGCACTGTGCTTGTTCTGCAAGTCTTGGCAGGGCTGAGTGTGAGATCTGCTCAAAGCAGACCTGCATCATCAGAGACAGGTGGCTGTGAGTAAAAACCCAACTTCCCCGACTGAAACCCAATCATTAAAAAAAAGTAGATGCTTATAAGGTTATTTGGCATTTTATGAGTACTAAGAGTTGACCATATTCGTCTAGAAGAGCATTCTGGTGCCCAACTCCCTGCATATTTAATATGTCAGGGGGACCCATCTCCAAAGCAGGCAAAGTAGTGGAAGGGAAGGGACAATACCACCAGGTGAGCTCTCAGCTTCTCACGATACTTGTGTTCATCTTCTCAAAACTATTTCCTGACCTAAAGTGTGGTTTCAGAGGGGGTTATTCATTTCCCAAGTGCTGCTGAGTAGAACACGTTCTGATACTGGTTGATACACTTCAGGGAGGAGATGGGCAAGTTGAGCTGGGCTCAGAGCTGAGCAAAAGCAATGACAAAAGGCTGGGAAATGCAACCTGTGAGGACAAACAAGGAGTCATGTGTTAAATCTTGATTAACATATGCTGAGAAGGATTGACAATACGTCCAGTAAACCTGCTGTGAAATATGTGGAAAAATACCTTGTTTCAAAGGGGTGCAGGAGATGATCTCCTGAGACCCTCTTACAGGGTGACTTTGTATGATTCTCTGAAATCTTGGGTTTAGAAATCTGTCTAGAATTACAGTGAAAGGGAAAAAAAAAAAAAAAATCCGATAATTTTATCTATTTTATATCATCCGAGAAACCTGAAGCAAGGACTTCAGAAGAAGAAGGCCATTAAATGACTCTGAGGTACAGCAGTTTTCCCTTCAGGTGGAAAATGTCTCAATAAAAATCCCCACAACAAGAAACAAACACCATAAAATCCAGAAATATGTTGTGTTTTACCTGAGTTCCAGTAATTTATAAATGAATTGCCAGCATGGGACCTGAGCAAATGTTCCAAGGCAAGACAGACCAAAGGATAAGGCAAGAATAATCACCAGGCTGTTCTTTAGCTTGCCTTTTTGCCTTTAAAAGGTGTCAGCAAAGCCAACCCTGAGTATCAACACATATACAGGCTCACAAATGGGTTGGTTGACAAGAATTTCTGTGTTTATAACAACCCTATCACAATGATAGCTGCATCATGCTGGGATGACAAAAAGACAATTTGCTAGTAAACTTTAGGAAGAGGGGAAAACATTTCACTGCAAATGAGAAAGGGAAGAGACCAATTAACAGAATTATACTTCAGTGAGAGAAGAAAGGCCGTAAAGAGGACAACAGTTCCCCTTTTGGCACAGTGGTGACAAGAAAACTTGAGAAGCAGTGCCTAGAAGGAAGGAAAACAGCAGCAAGTCCAAGGAAATGGGCACACCATGGGTACACAATGCACAAGAACCAAGTTGCACCCTTTCTGTGTATGCCTGTTTGTTTTTATTGTGCAGACCGGTTTTTGCTTTGCTCAATAATTCTCTGTGCTGACCTTCTAAGGACAGACACGTTAGGGAATTTCAGATGGTGCTGTAATGTCTTGGCCATTGAAAACTCTTCCTTATTATGTCGGAAATGTTCTGTTGATGCTTTCTTTAGCAACTTTACTGGCTCTGTTGCAAAGTGTTATTTAATTTATATTCAGTTTATGAGCTGGCTGGCAGGAACATGTAGCAATTTTAGGGGGAGAAGGATTTTTTTTTTAATAGTTACTGGTTTTGGTAGCTAACTAATCTGTCATCAAGCTGTTATATTCCTAATGAACCCCATTCTCCTATTTTCTTATTCTGCACGTGCATGCTGTCATGGTGAACAAAAAGCAAAAGCAAAACATAAAACAAAAGGTAAGATGAGGTGCCTAAACCCAAGGTCTATTACTGAAAAAGGGAAATTCAAAGTCCCATAACCTTTCAAGGATGTTGCTGCATCCTCCAGAGGCTCCCTGTGGTGATGGTGAGGAACTGCATGTGACCCCATCTTCAAGGTCGAACAGACTGGACGCAAGGCCAAGAAACCACACAAGGTGATGGCACGTCTTCTCCTAAGCAGCCCTATCCCAGTACCAGAAGGAGAAAAGCTCCTAGTCCCATCCTCTTACCTCACTCTAAAAGCTTTTGTGGTATTGTTGACCTTTCTGTGGCTTTCTTCCACCAACTTAAGGTCTGTACTTAAGGAAGAAGCAATGACCTCCAGTGCTCATCTCTCAACCTCCCGTACAATTTTGCATTCAAGTGAAGGAGATCAAGAAGTATCTTATGGAGCCTCTAATATATACATTTCATACCTTAGTTAGTGCAACCTCATCACTTCCAGCTCTCAGAGCCATTCAAGACCACCACATGCATTTCATTTCAGTTTTAAAAGCAAGTGTTTAAAACCAGGCCGCACTCCTTGAAAAGCATCCAGAGTGCATGCTGTCCTTGCCTGCCAGCATTCCCCAAATCTGCGGCTTGTTCTTCCATCCAGATCTCATTTTTATTTTCTCTTCCGTTTTAAAACTTTGTGAACATAAAAATAGCTCCCTACAAATTCAGAGAAAAACTCTAGAACAAAAAATAATGCAACAACAAATCTGATAAGAGAAAAACAGAAAGGGAAAGAGGGGAGGGCATGCCACAAATTATATCACTGTCAACATGGAAATGCTTAAAGAATGCATATTGAGAAACAACAGGAATTAAGAGGCCACAGCTGTGTGATGAGTAGTGATAAGGAACTGCCATCCTTTAATAAGGCATCCTAGGAGACATGCTTCAAATGTCCCTTTTCCCCTGGCCTCCCTAATCTGCAGGCAAACAGTACCTGAAAAAAAAGGAGCAATCATAACAAAAATAAGAAATCTGGGCCTCATTTACTCTTGTTGTTCTGGATTAAAACAGAGCTGAGCTAAATCAGTGAGCAAATAAAATACATACAGGCAAAGCTTCTGCAAGCATCAAGGGTAAAAGGCAGAAGAAAAGAAAAGAGAGGGGTAAATAGCAGCATTAACTCTGCAGTTGTTACTAGTCTGTCAACAAACATACTTTAGGGATTTTCTTGTTAAGCCAGGTGGATATATAGCAGTGGCGGAGGATTTCAGCCTTTCAGGTTTGTTTAAAACTCTCCACACACTTTAACTAAAAATGCACACAAAAACCTCTCCTCAGGCTTCTTTCATGTTGCAGGAGTACAAGGTAAATGTTTTAGCAGCCATTTGTTGGGCTGGACTTTTTGCTGTTGAGCAAACTTTTCACGTGAAAGAGGAAAGCACTTTCACTCCTGCTGGGTTTTATGCATACCATTCCTCTATTTATTTATTTTAAGCATCGTGCTGAGGACCCGAGCACTTTGCAGAACAGCCTAAATGCAAATACGTATCTCAACTTTACAGCCCTTTCTTTTGATTTTACCATGGTCTGATCTCTTCTGAATCACCTTCAATGCTCCCAAAATCACTGTCACTTGGGAAATAGTTCATGCCCAACCAAAACCCAAATTCTGTACTCTTATGCTGTCACCATCCCCTTGGAGAAAGGGTGTCTGTGCAGCTGTAGGGAAAAGCTTGGAAATGCCACTAGAATGCCTCCAAGAGGCTGAAAATGCAGAATGTGAGAAGTGAGAATCCCAGATTCTTTGTGACATTTAAAATAAAGGCAGTGCAGTTTTTGAGCTGAAGATTATGGACTTCTGAGTAAGAATGAGTTTGCGTAATGTCACAGAAGCTTTAAAGTGTTGACTGAAAGCAAGCAATTATCAATAAAAATTAATAGCAATAGAAAGTAAACATTTGACAGCATATTTAAGCTGTAAACATATAATATTCTTTAATATTTGTGCTTCAGAATTAAAACAGTACGAATTGCTTGGAATACTGTAAGAAAAACAAAGACGTGAAAAATGCTATGGAATGAAGCTCTTGAGTGAGGGAGGTGACTTAAAAGCAGAGGCTGATCTTTAAAGTCAGTCAGTTATCTCCATAATGGTGAAGGGCTGGAGGACTGAACCGCACAGTTAGGTGTCTCAGCACAGCCTGGTGCCAAGGCTGGACACTCATCATAAACAAACAAACAAGAATATTTTGGTGGAAGTTAACTTCCTGCCCCACTCGCACAGGCTGTGCTGAGGTTATAAAGGCAAATATTTATCATTTGATAAAAGGTTATGATCTGCTGACCTTGGAATTACTCTTGGTCACAAGTAGAGCAGAGCTCTTAATGGCTGTTGTTACAAGCAGGCAGCCAAACTGCTCGAGTTTCCTGTGTAATCTATGACAATTCTATGTCTATGTTCTCCAGAGAGCTGTGCCCTGGTGGTGGCTGGGGACTACAGATCATCTTGCGGGATCCACTCATCAGCTACAGCTTCAGACATCTCCAGAGTGCCAGGGATGGATGTGGGGAAAGGGAAGCCCTGAAGTCTTCCCATCTTTTTCACAGGACAAGAGGAGAAAGAGAGCAAAAGATATCTGCAAGTAGGCAACCAGGCAAGCAGTCCTAACACTTGTTTGCTCCCAATCAGTATCTGTGACTCTGTGCATGAATTTGAGGCTTCAGGTTTATTATAAAAATGCTGACTGCATCTCCTGTTGTCAGAGAAGCTGTAAATGGTTGTGTGAGATAGGATAATTTTTTAAGGCCTAGACACAGAATGCTGGACAGTTTGTTATGCACTTAAAGAAAAAAAAATCTCTCTGTATCTTGAGAATAACATTTACAGTCTCCATTCAATTTCTGCTTCTTTTTCATGAGCAGTCAAGGAAGGAAAGAGCTCTCGACATCTGCTCTGTACTGCTTCATACTGGGCACAGGCTCTGACCTATGCTTCTTGCCTTGGTGCTTCTTTCCTCCCTTGCTTGACAGCTTTATCACCTCCATCTTCTAACTGATCCAAGTATTTCTGCCTACAGAATGGTTTAATTTAGACCTAAATTAGGAAGTCCAAGTTCTTCCAGGCACACCTCCAAAAAGTGTTTGTTTGTGTTAGTGTTTGTTCTTTCTCATTGTTTTCTCATTTACTCAATCTCTGTCTTTAAATGTCTTCTGATATATTTCCCCCTTAATCTGCAAATTCCTACTTTACTGGGCTGCATATCTCTGTTTTTCAGTCAGCTCTCCTAGTCCAGCACTGCAGTGTTTCCCTGGAAAAACCTTATGGTAAGAGCTGAAGTACTCCAGTACAGGCATATGTGCATCCTACCAGATGTGCAAAAGTGACCAAATGAAGAAAAAGAGAACCAAGTCTAAAGCTGTGTTGCTTTGATGCTTTTGTGAGGTCATTATCCTCATTACTCACACACAAAGCACACATGGCTGTATTTCTCAACCTCAGAAGTGTCTTGTATTTCTCTAGGAATGCGGTCGTCATCCTCCTGGGTAAGCATTTCCAGGAAGAAAACTAAGAAGAAACTGAGCAAGTGATCATATCTGATAAACTGTGAATAACCGACTGAAACCTGCCGTAACAAACAATACGGTGTCGTCACAACTGTTCAATGCATTCTGAAAGAAGAGCAGCATGTTAATAGAAACAGGGCTCTACCCAGAGCTGAGCTTTTTTCTTTGTCCACTGAGGTTCATTCATGACTAATCTTAAATGTATGTGTGGAGCCAGTCAAGCCAGTGTTGTTCTCAAGGTCTGCTTTGTCTAACTCTTTGCTTTTCTGCTTTTAAATACCCTAGAGGCTATGGCACACTGTGTCTGAACAGCATCTAGTGCATGAACCACAATTAGCCACTTAATAATAAAAGTAAGCCCAGATCCTTATGCCAGCTCACACGAGATATACCTGTGCCAAGATTTTTTTAAAGTGACTAATGCTTCGAGGAAGATCTTTTGTTACCCTGAACCATGTTCCATCTCCACACCTCATGGATCTGTCCCTAGGTCCTCGGAAGTTCCTATATCCTTGCATATGGGTATTATGTCTGTGGGTGTCCAGCTCTGTTGTCCTTTCTTAATATGTATGGATTAATGGTCAGGCTCTTCAAACATTTCAGTGCCATGAGATGCCATAATTTGGATAAAGAGAGAGGGAAACAAAACTGAGTAATGCTTTTGGACACCAAGACTGATACAGAAGGACATGGAGCATGTGGGTGGGAGGAGGTGTGCACAGAGTGCAGCTGAGGCCAACTTTTTAATTCATGTCAAGATCCAACAGGTGGATAAAACAGGCAAATGGGAGCATTCAAAGGAGTGATGGGATGTGAAAGATGTCTATCAGAAGTGTTTCATCCCTCAGCATCTGCGGCAAATGTTAATTATGTGTTCCTTCACTCCCCTTCTCATTTGTTATTTGTTGGAAAACAGTGCTCTTCACTGGTTTGGTCCTGGTCTGGGAGGAGATTTTGCCTAACCCAAGCCAAGTACCTTCCTTGCAAGGCCAGGAGATGTCTCTGTGACGCAGATAAAGCAAAAAGAACAAGACCAGGAGCAGACTATGCCCACCGTCCAGGCTCCTGCCACTCAAGCATCAGCACTGAGCCACCCTAGGGAGGTTTCATCCATGTTCCCCTGCACTGCTGTCCTGTTCTGACCCACCTGCCACGATCTCTAACCAAAATCTCCTTTCTGGAAGGGGATGTTTCTCAGCTTCCAGACTCCAGCATAACTTCTGGGCTGTTGAGGACTGTGCCTGCCCGGCAAGGATGTGTGACAGCTGCTGGCAGGGTTGAGCACATCTCTGAGAGGCACCAGTCAGACCCTTCTGATTCCCCCCCCCCCGCTCTTTTGTCTGCTCAGTGCAGTGGCAGTGCTGGCTGCGTGACTTTCTGCATGCTGGGGGATGCTTGAGTTGACATGATGGACATTCCCCCTTTGAACTGAGCCCAAGCTCGTGCCAGAAAGGCCCATGATAGATTCCCCGTGCCATCCTGCAAAACAGGCTGAAATATAGCACCTTTTAACCAAAGCTTAGGGTAAACAATACAGCCTGTACTTCGGCTCATAAACAGTCTGCATTATTACAAAAGGCATTTCAAACACGGTGTGCTATGGCTTGACCTTAAAAGCTATAGACAATCTAGTGGAGCACAGACGGTTTCATAAAGTACAATCGCTTCCTGCAATTCTTGGGGCAGTGCAGCCGGAGCCGTGCAAATCCTGTTTTCCCTGCATTGTTTCCTGCATGTGAATATCATCAGTCTAGCGGTGCTTGTAACCATGGCACTTGTTAAACAGGAGCAGGGAGCCTTCTGATAAAGCCATCTGGGACTCTAAAGGTTTGTGTGGGGCCAGCAGCACCGATGGGCAGAGAGAGGTGGTGGTGCCAGCCACCAAAGCAACACGCAACAGCAAGAAGTGCTTTGACAACAGCTGCTTGGTGAAGGAGTGGTTGGATCCACTGCTTTAGGTAAAGCATGAAAGTAGGAGCACAGTGAGCTCCTTGCCCCTCCTCAGTCATGTGGGGAAACAGAGATCTGCACATTTGGAGATACCTCGCAGATAGGAAAAGAAGAGGCATTGGATAGAGATGCTGCTTCAGACTCACTGACTACATAAGTAGTAGGTGAACCCTCTATTGCAAAACCAGTTTATGCTTTGGATGAGATTATCAACTCCCTAGTATATACATGCACATACATATATTTATAGATTTTTTAAGAATATTAGCTTGGGTGCATCAGGTTTCAGACAGTGCAAAGACAGCACTTGCCCAGAGTATTCAGGACTGCCAAATCTTGTCAGTATTACGTTTTTAGGGAAGTCTGCTTTAATTAAATGCATGTAATTACACATTTAGAGAACAGCACACGGTAAGATGACTATCAGGCATTTGGCCATCATCAGGTGCTGCGTGGTCTTCAGTGGACTGTGAACTAAAGCAGCAGTATTCTATTTAACATAGGAAGGTAGCTGGGTCAATGAGACTTTGGAGGTGATATCATTCTGTGAAAGGTTTAATCTACTGACTTCAGCATCTCATAATGAAACTAATAGCACTGAGTCTGACCTCAGCATACAAAGCAGCATCTGCAGCGTGAACCGGACTGAGGTTCTGCAAATCTCAGAGCAATAAAAACCTGGTGACGGGGAAATGTTACATAAGTAATGAACCAAATAGGGCAGGACATATTTCATCATGTTCTTAGAACACCATACCAAAACATTTTGATTTTAAGAAAGAAGGGTGTTTGCCTGGGAAAGGAGAGAACGTAGTTTTTGTGCTGCATGAAGGTGAGCTTTCAAACATAAAGTAAGTGGGATAATGTTAGTCACACAACGGTCAAGCTCATGAAAAGCTACAAAACAAACCAAGAAACAAACAAAACCAGCTAGACAGAAAACTTCAGCAGCATCATAGAAGTAGTAAGTCATGTCTTACGAGAAGAAATTGTAGAAAAGTGCAGAAAAGTCACTGTGTGAGGCTCTGTTTGGACAGTCACAAAGCAGTGTGAGTTGCAGAGCTTAAAAAAAAAAAGCAAGCATCATTAAAACCAACAGGATAGGACCAGGAGCTTGTGAAAGATTGCTATAACAAAGAAATCTCTATAGGAGTGGAAGTGCAGACTTATGTTGATGAATGAGGATAAAGAAATAGTGCAAGTGTTTAAGTGCAAATATGAATAAAAGCTAGCTAGGGATGTGAAAGGCTTCCCAGATGTCCAAAGGCAACAGGTCAACACAGGAAAACGTGCTACTTACTGAATAAAGAGGACGGATAACAGCCAAAACAAGACTGTTGAAGTCTGGGGAATAAAAAAAAAAAAGTGAACTGTGAGATTGATTTAGCAGGTGATAGATGTAAAGACAAAGATAGCAAAAAGAATTGCTTGGATAATTTTTAGATAAGATAAATGCTTTCAAGTTCATAAGGCCTGATGAAACTCACACTACTGTAATTAAGGAACTAATCAAAGCACTCTGAGCTATTAGCCATTATCTGCAAGAATTCAGGGATTAAAGAGGGCATCCCAAGGGGCTGGAAAATGGCAGAGAGAGGACCTATCTTTACAGAGAGGAAAAAGGAGGAGCCAGGGAATTCAAAACTAATCTGCTTGACTTTGATAAATAGAAAGATAATAGAACAAATAATTAAATAGCTAAGTTATAACCCTCAAGAGAACAATATGTTGACAAATATCAGCAAGTGTGGGTTTTTATTTAATTATTTTTAAATACAAAGTATGTCAGGTTATTTCTTCTATGGTGTAAGCAGTCTAGTAATTAAGAAGGAGGCAGGATGCCATCTTCCTACACTATGTTCTGAGAAGCAAAACAGGAAAAAATGGTACTTGAATGTGCCACTGAGTGAAGAGAACCTGAAGTTTGAGTTCAGTTATTGATCATTTACTGTCTGACATTTAAGGAAGTGCTTCACACATTTATTCTGATTCTGCTCTACTCACCTTATTCATGAGAGAGAGGGGATGGCAGTGAGCAGAGCACTTATAGAGCTAGATGTAAAGCTAATGAATGATCTAAAGAGGAGGAGAAGGGGAGTTCAAACTGGCAGCATGAAATCCTGTGAAAATGAGGTGTTATTGAATGCATTAATAAATTAGACTGAATAAGCAGAGGAGATGCAGCATGCAAAGAAGAGATCTTGGGGTTATAGAGGATCAGGAGCTCAAAGTGAACAGAGAAAAAGAAGCAGAGCCTTTTTTCATCATGTATCAGTAGGGGAGTAGATATGAGACAAGACAGCTTGCTCTGTGCGACACTGGTGAGGCATCTGCTTCAAGGAGGTCAGTGCACAAGTGGCAGTTTAGAAGAGAGCAATGGGGATGACATGATGTGAGAAAGGGGTTATAGGGAGAGAAACAGGAGCAATTGGAAAACAAGAAAGAAGAGATGCTGTTAGTCTTCTAGCATACAAAAAAAAAGGTGTTAACAGCAACAAAAAAAGCTGTTTTTGTTCTCTGTACTGGCAGAAAAATTGGTTCCTTTTGCACAATGATTTAACTAACAGCTTGGAAAAATCTCCCTCATTTGAGGGATAGCTCAGGGCTGGAACAAGCTTCCAAGAGGAGGCTGTACAAACCCTGCCATTGGAGGAAGGTTAGAGAAACATCAGCTGGGATTGCTCTAGGCCGTCCCTGGAGGTCCTTTCCAACCCTGCTTTTGTATGATTTTGTGGAGTAATTAAGGCCCTGTTTAACATTATGCACATAAGTGACTTGCAAAATAGGCAGTGTTCTGAGCTGAGCACATGTTTAATTGCTTTGCTGGTCTGAGGCCCAAGGTATTTCTGGTAGGTGTTAATTTGTTCCAAAGATTCTTGGTAGCAATTATTCCCATATGAACATTGACACCTGCATAAAAATAAAAGCAGCATTCTTCTCTTTCTAAGCTGCTGCATTCTTTTTAAACCATCCCGCCTTCTTCTGATAATACTAAGGAAATAAAAGATTCTCTGTTTGAAAGAGGTCTTATGGAAGGAAATTATTTCCTCATGCACTGTAGATACAAGAGAAACATGATCTCAGTCACACAGGGAGAAAAATATCATATCAGTAATGTATTAGGGAAGCAAAACATGTATATCTTTCTAGTTCATTCAAAACAACATATAGTACACACTCATATCACACTGATATATTCCCCTAAGCCTTGAATGGATGGATAACTTCTTGTCTTACATCAGCAGGGCCATTATATTTAGTTCCTAGTATATCTCTGCATTTAACCACACCATGCTTTGCCTCTGTAGCAGCCAGCATGTGGTGGCTTCCATCACCACAAGCAGCAGCAGAGTCCACAAGGGAGGACAAAGACACCTCTGAGGAACAGGCATACTGAGATTTACTGGGCTTTCCCAAAGGCAAATATCCTTCCCCACACATGGAGCTGAACCCCATCAGCATATGGCTGAAGTTTGCACGGGGACGTTGATGCTGAGTACAGCTTGAGTACCAACAAATCCTCATCTTTGTTGCAGTTGTTTTTTTGTATGTGTGTGTGTGCGTATGTGTAACACAGTGTTATTCAGGAGCATCAGTCGTGATTCAGGTTTTCCCACTCTGTGCTATGCATGCAAACATACAACGAAGGAGCCCTGCCTAAAGCCTTCCAAACCAAGTGCTAGGTGAAATGCCACAGGTGGCTACCACAGGCAGGGAGGAACAAAAGGAAACCGTGAGTCAGGTTGTGCTGTTATCTGAGAAATGCTGCTGCGTACAGAGGTGAATTTAGCCCTTATGAGGCTGCTTGTGAAATGGGAGGAGGAAAAGCCATCTTTGCCTTAAGATTTGGTGGGTGGAAGAGCGAGTGAATGTTCTGATGGGGGGCTCCTGAGCCCAAAAAGCCAAGCAATGGGGTGCTCATGGTGCCAGCAAGAGGCTTTTCTCCACATCCTCACTGCAGAGCTGGCTGTGAAAGGACTTGGACCTGGAGGTAAAACAGAATGAGGTTGAGGTGGGTCTGAATTAGTTTTAACCCCCAAGGAGAAATAATAAAGAAAAGCACAAACACTGCAAATAGTGGCTTGGGGCCCAGGAGGTGTCCAGGTCAGGCACACTTGCTGCTAAGCTTCACCAGACCTCCATTAATCACAGTTTCTGCCTTTATATGTTTTGTTAAGACAAGCCCCTCACATCCCCTGTTGATGGTGAATGTCACCATTCCATCCTCAGGGCTGGTCCTGTTCTGGGACCTCTCTCTTTCACAGAGAAACTGGTGAAAACGGAGGGAAATACCCATGGTCAGGCATTGGAATGGCTGGGCGGAGGAGGTGGTGGAGTTAACAACCCTGGAGATGTTCAAGGAATGCTTAGATGTTGTGAGAACTGTTGGTGACAGGTGGGAGGTTGGACAGGATGATCTTGTAGATCTTTTCCAACCCTGGTGATTCTGTGATTCTATGGTCAAGAGGTTTCCTGTTCCAACTGCAAATTGTCTTCTGAGCAGGATTTCATGGTCATGATTGGGTGATTTGTTGCTTTCTTTCCTTGATGCAACAAAAAATTACCAGTTTTCTTGGGAATATTTTCAACAGAAGTACTGAAACCTTGGTTTTGAGTTTGCTTTCTATAAAAATTAGAACAGAATTTAAGAGATACTTGGATTTTCTTGACTACCTGTAGATATGATTCGACATGTTCTAAAGATTTTTCCAGGCAGTTACCCTTTCTCTCTGAATTTTCAGAAATGCTGTTCCACGTATGGAATTTCTTTTTGATGTTGCAGTGCTTTAATTCTGATAAATTTGAAGTACCATCATTTATGAGTTACTATTTTCTTAAAATGCACAATCTTACCAACCTTTATTTCAAAGACACTTATATTTTCCATCTTTCTTGCAGAATTGATATTTTTCCCAGCATTTATCCTGTGAATACAAGTTTTTCAAACACAATTCCAACAGGCAGCTTCAGTATGTAAGGCCTGATCCTTCAATTGTTTCACTGATGAAAATAACGCAATTAAATCTCAGGCATGTGATGTGTTGTTTTTTTTTTTCTCTCTCTCTCTTTATCGGTAATATTTACTCTTAATTCTAGAGTAAATAAAGTTCCAAAATACTCAGACTGCAGCACAAGAGCTTACTGAGTGTTGTCTTGTAGACCACTTCCAATGTTCTCTAGGGAAAACCCAATAAAATCTTGGTAAAACCTTAACATTTTCACCCCGATTAACACTCCCTCCCCGTGCTGCAGGAGGACAGAAAATCCCCAAGACACCAAGTGCAATCTCTTGTTTGCTTTCAAAACAAGGAGGCTTTGTATGGACAACAAAAATAGTTGCTGGCAACACCTTTCTCCCCAAGGGAGTGCCCTTTGGTGCTTGCCCATGGAGCATACTTGCTCTTTGTACCTTAGAGCTTATCCATTTTTCTAGACATCAGTTTTCCAGAAAGGCAAGGCTTGCAGTTCATTTCTAATAAACTGCAGAATTAGCAGAAACTTAACGTTCTAAGGCAAAACACAGCTTGTTGGGATACTGAATACCAAAACATTCCTATTATACATTGAATAATTCTGATTATTGTTGTTTCTATTGGAAAAAGATAAGCAATTCCACTAGCCTTGGATCCGTTCCACCGTGGAGAACACATAAAAAGAATGCTATAATTGGAGATGGCAGGGAAGATAAAAGAAAAAAAATGGGAGGGGGTGTTTCCTTGGAAAGCACAGTAAATTAAAACCAAAACTGTCCTTGAAGACCTATTGTTTTTGCTTGCTTTTCAATGAGAAATACAGAAAATATTTTTTGCTTGGGTGCAGAGAAATATCTCTAGTGTAGGGAGGCACACCCCATGATGGTGAGCAGCCAGTTGGTAAGAGTGCTCTTCCTCTTTCAGATTACAGCCCACTTCTCAAGTGAGTATCTGCATGCAGGAGCTGTCGGTTATTGTGCATGTGTATTCCCCTCCACCCCTGCCTTCTTATTTAATTTTTATTTTTTGGCAAAAACATCTGGGAGAGTCTCGGTTTCATTCCACTTTGACATCAGTGTCAACACCTTGAAATATTTTGCAAAATGGAATTCTTGTTGCCTGCCCAGCCCTGTAATCAAAATATTGAGGTTTCCTCAGACACCCCTTTTACCAGCAGGTCTATAAATCCTTAGACTAAATAATGAGCTAAAATATACCTGCCTACAGACAGAAGCTGGCACATCCTGCATTGAAAATCCTAGTCAGCTCCCCATGCATTCAGTATGATAATTGTTTAAACACAACCCAGCAGCACAGAGCTTGTGAGAGAGATAGCTGGTAGCTGTTACAAGTGGGCAGCAGTGAGGGCACAGAAAGAGGAATACAGGTTACAAAAATATCAGAGCACTGCAGAATAAAACATTCCACCTGCAGTGTTAATGGATGCTCTCAAGCAACAGCACGAGAGCAACGTGTTTGTTGGCAGACACAACCTTAGAATCATAGAATGGCTTGGGTTGGAAGAGACCTCAAAGCCCACCCAGTTCCAACCCCCTGCTATGGGCAGGGCTGCCACCCACCCGATCAGGCTGCCCAGGGTCCTTGAAAGCCTTCAGGGATGGGTCAGAAGGCTTTCTGCCTTGCCTTCAGGAAATTTTTAGGGAAGAGGCACGGATGTGTACATCCACAGCTCCTTGCCAAAAGCTGAATCTAATCAACATTTTGGGCTTCTCAAGCTTTGAAAGGGAGTCCTCTGCAACCTTGGCTTTTGTTCCTGGTATTTGGATGCAGGCTAGATGCAGGCTAGATGCCCATCTAGGAAGGCTGATGGGCACCCATGGGTGCACGCGCTCTCTTCATAAAGATTCCTCTAATTGTTCTTCCCCCTTATTTTGTTATTCTTGCCACACAAATGAAAAATCCTTCAGAGAGAGCCTACCGGAAAACACAAGACACATTCAAATGCTCTCTCTTCATTGTTCCCAGAAGATTAATGACACGTAGGCCAATGGGCCCGCTGCTCTATTCCCATAACCCACATGCCAATGGGGAACAAATGGAAACATCTAACTGGAATTTCCACTCAGCTTGTCTCAACAGCACACGAAAAGCCAGGATAAATCGAATTACAACTGTAAGAGTGCAACACAGACATTCCCTTCTCCTTTTGAAACAAACAAACAAGCAAGCAAATACACAAACAAATAAGAGAACAGCCTGGCTTAATTGGTGAAGTCAAGCAGAGCTGGCTGTGTAACAAAAAAGAAAGCTGTGCTTTCATTTGGCTCGAGGCTACCTTCTCATGTCTACGCTAATCCAGCCATCAGTGATGATCCTGTGGATTTTGAATATTTTATGAGAAAGGAAGCCTGCTGTCGGCTGTTTGCAGATGGTTCATGATGCTGCTTACATCTTCCTTGACTGATTTAGGCCACCTCTCCTCAGATCCAAGGTCTTGACCCATGCCCTTTGCAGACACCACAAGCAGAAATAAAGGGATGCTGCATCCTACGGAACACCCATCCCCATTAGGAATGGATGTTGATGTGTTTGCCCTGAATTCCAGCACAGCTGTCCAAGTGGCTGGCAGATTAATTGCTGCACTGACACCCATCACTCAGAGCCACAAGCATCCCCTGAGGCAAGGTGTCTTCTTCATTCTGGGCTGTTGGTGCTGGAGAAAGGCAGTCACTCACTTTGAAGCATGTTAACAGGTTGCATGCCTGAAAAAGCAAGTGTTATATAAATATGCAGGTCTGGGGGCAATGTTCTGTTGCCTGACCCTCTGAGAACCCTCACTGCAGTTACTGAGTTACTGGTTTGGAGAGCTTGGGAAAATAAGACAGGATTGAGTCCAAGTGATGGCAAAGACATCAGGTAAAGCCAGCAGACTAAGATGAACCCCAAAGAGCCTGAGAAATGAAGGAAGGCAGAGTGCAGTTCATGGAGTTATAGAAAGGTTTGGGTTGGAAGGGACCTTTGAGATCTTCTAGTTCCAACTCTGCTGCTATAAACAGACACCTCCCTCTAGACCAGGTTGCTCAAAGCCCCATCAAGCCTGAATGCATCCAAGGAGGGAGCATCCACAACCTCCCTGGGCAACCTGTTCCAGTGTCTCACCATCCTCACAGTAAAGAATTTATTCCTAGTATCTAGTCTAAACCTACCCTGATCCAACGTAATGCCATTTCCTCTTGTCCTGTTGCTACATGCCTTTATAAAAATTCTTCCCCAGCTTTCCTACCATTCAGGTACTGGAAGGCCGCTGCAAGGTCTCCTCAGAGCCTTTTCTTCTCCAGGCTGAAGAACCCAACTGTCTCAACCTGTCCCATAGGGTAGGTTCTCCAGCCCTCTGATCATCTTTGTGGCCCTCCTCTGCACCTACTCCAACAGCTCCATGTCCTTCTTGTGCTAGGGGCCCCAGTTCTTGAAAGAAAGTCCTGATTTGGCAGCTTCCATGCCATGGATCCCTGGAGTAGTGTGATCTTGGCAAACCCAGGGCAGACAGCGCCCTTTGGAGGGCTCAGCGACCCTGCCAAGCCCCTGCTCCCACCACCTCCATAACAGAGGTGAAGTCAGGAATGCAAAGTTAATTTCTAGCAGAGTTGGCAGAAATGTATCACTTTCCTTCTAAGAACGTGAAATTCTGAATGCCATATCCTTGTGCTTTCTGGCTAGTCCATCTTATCTCTTTTTCCCCAGGAAGATGGGTTTGGGCGTTCAATCCAGGAAGTAGCTGGGAAAAAACACAGAGCCAAGCACTGCTTCTGCCAAAGTGACTCAGGAAGTCCCTGGTACAAAAAGCAGTCACTGGCACCTAAGCTATGTCCTGGAAATCCCTCTCACATACCTTTCCCAAACTTTGCACCTCAACCCATCACACTGAACGTGCTGTTTTCTATTTATTTCTATGTTAAGTAACACTAGATGTGATGAGTGAAACACACTGATCTTCAGCATGGATAATAGTTCTCCTTGTCCAAAACTAACCAACCAGCCAGAGGCTTATCATGCAAGGGGATGTGCTGATCCCATGATGCTGTGAGATATCACTGTTTATCCTGTATTTACAGCCTTACAACAGCCAAGTAGCAGACCATCAGCTGTTTCTAGTCCAGTCTATTTCTTTCAACGACTTTTTCCTTTAAATTTAATGTTTCAAGCTATCTACAGCAAGCCTCTGTATCACATAATTTTATTGTTTCAAATACAGATACACACTAACAAGAAGCTTAAAAATCATACCTGACACAGCTTGTTGTGGATTACATGAAGAACTGGTAGTACAGAAGATCTACACTAGCAAATGGCTTTACTCACTCTGCATTTGCTGGGGCAAGATGCACAGAACCAGAGCTAAAGGCAATCACAGCTTGTTTACTTCCATTGTATTTGCTTCTGGGGAAACCAGAGCAAAGAAGAAAACCAACATTTATTTGTTTGTAGTAGATGAGAGACATTTGTCAGATTTCAGCTACTTTCAAAGGTGAGTGAGTACAAGTAACCGTTATCTTCCAGATAATGATGGCTAAATAACTGTCCTGAGTTTTGAGAGGATGCAACATCAGTAATGGATCCGCTGCAGTCTGCAACGGATAATGTCCAAAAACATCAAACCTGCCACTGGCATCTGCTACTTAGCAGGGCTGGGAGGGCCAACAGACAGGCAATCCACTCTTACAATACTGATTAGCATCACTGCCTGACCGCTGCACCCGTGGGTCCTTTCTGGCTACCTGCATTTCCCTCCTTTGTTACTGCTGGCGATAAGATCCCACCGACCAAAACAGTCGGTGTTTTTGTTGCAATAGCTGTGATGAGTGGTCATAACCTCTGCTAGAGAACATGGCATGGTTGTAGCCATTGGAGAAGGATGCCTATGCTGAAGGCTGTGCCAGAAGTATAGCATTGCTCCTGTACTGGAGGTGCCAAAGGATGGGTTACTGCAGCCTTCTTCAAGGGCTTCCCAGCAATGATTTTTTTAAGATGTCTTTTTAGCAAGCAGCCAGTCTGGAATTAGAAATAGCCAGCAAGGAGGTGGTGTTACACAAGAAGCTTTAGCAGAAGCTGCTCTCTCCAAACCACAGCACAGGGAATACTCGCTCTCCTCAACGTGGGTGGGATACACACACATCAGCTCCACACAACATGAAAAAGAGCACTTAATTACTTTGATATGCGTGAAGACCAAGAGAGTTGGCTAGCAAAGCAGATGGTGGTAAACATGTACCTAGCTATTTTAGGATGCTGTTGAGCTTCTGCTGGTGCTGCTTTCTCTGTCTCTCCACCAGGTGCATCCTAAGAGGCAGTGCTTGCAGAGCTCCCCTCTTTGGCAGCTGTGAAAAAGCCACAGCTTGTGACAGAGTGAACTGGCAGCCCATCCAAGGACAAGTCATCCTTAGGGGAAACCAAGGCCACTGCACCACCCATGCTGTAATACCAGGCACCCACTTCTGTGAGCATCCTGGACAGGTGAGCAAAAGCAGTATGTCAACATACACACATACCATTGATCTCCAGAAATAGCATTACGAGATGCACTGGGACGGTATTTTTTTTTCTCCTCTCCACCCCCCATCACAAAGGTCTCTTAACACTTCCCCGTGGTTATTGTTTTCAGGCCATGCAATGGCAGTGCCCCAGAGGGGCCGGGCTGGAGCCTGGTGTGATCCACACCCACATTCCTCGCCAGTGGGAGACGGAAGTCTCCACGCCGCCTCTATTTGCACAACTTACTGTATATTTCCCTAGAAGGACAATGAGCAGCTACCAAAGTGTGGCTGTGCAAGAAGTCTCCCAGATGGCAAGCGCTGTTACTTACGCACTCAAAATGAGGGATTTGCAAAGCACAGAAATTCCCTGCGTGCTTCTCCTCTGAGGTTTTCTGTGGGATTTGTTTTCTTCCTCTAAGAGACAGTCATTGTATGAGTAACGCTGTCCGTCCCTTCTATGGGTTTATTTGTCATTCATTTCTGCTTCCTTCACGTCAAGGAAACTTATATACTTCTGGAAGTCGATTTGCTTTTATGGATAAAACACAGAAAATCCTTCTTTCGTAAATACATAACCTCTTGAGCTCTTAGATAAAAAAGCCTCAAGTGTTGCCATTTGCAGATGAGAGCATCTCATCACCACGAGATGCTTAAGTATGTTCTGACTGTACAAAACACAAGCAATTCTTCTGGCTTGAGGTACCAATGGACAAGTGTACGTTTTAAAAGCACAAGTTTATCTCACTACAGGCTTAGCATGCGTTCTTCATCAGAGATCAGCTAGGGCAAGGTAAGGGTAGTTTTGTGGCTGCCTTGATGGTAAGAAAATAGGAAGTAGGCAAAACTAGTATCTTTCAATAAACAAGCAAGCTTTGGTGCACACCAGAGCTGATAAGCTCCTATCTTCTTACATTTCTTCTCAGCTCCATGTGAAGTTACTTACCTCCTGAGAAAAAGTAGAAGAGATTTTGATGGAAATCGAAGTCTAAGAACTGAAAGGGGGAGGAATGTAACAGTGGGACCTTACTGACATAGCTTTGAAGGCAGCCTCTTCTTTGCTGGTACTCATACAATTTACATTTTGTTGGCCATTTCAGTGAGCATGAGTTGATTAAATAATAATAAAGTTTATTAGTGCTTTTTGCTGTTTCTGCTATGAGCACAGCTACCCAAGGAGGATTTATTTCACTTGAGTTGTCTGAGCATTACGTATGTGGCTTGACCTGGTGTGTCTGGACTCCTGCTCAAGTCAGTGGAAAGAGATGAGCTCTTCTGAGAATGGTTCAACCTGTTCTGTGACAGATATCAGAGACAAGAGAGATGAATCATCCTGCAGACAGCCTTTTCTCCATGTGCTGGGGATATAGGGGCTCTTGATAACGAGACTTAGTCTTAAATGACTAAAATTAAGTGAGGTGAATCATGCCCAAAAGGTGATTTTTTTATGCTAGAAGTGCTGACCTTAACCCACCTGACAAAATTAGTGAGACAGAAAAGTCTCATAGTAAAATTGGCCATGACTTTGCAGTTCAGGAATTTGAAATGTCGTTTGCCAGACGTTCCATTCCTCCTACAAACTGCCCTCCCTTCCTGGAGGATATTGTACCTGCATGGCCCTGTGCAGACCTGACACCCCAGAAACTTTTGCTGCCCATTCCTCACCTCCAACCCTCCTTGTCTCAACAATATAGTCCCAAGCCCCTCCAAAGAGAAAAATATCTTTTCCTCTGTGTTTCCAATGGCACTTATGGCAACTCAGAACATCAAGCAAATAATCTCTCAAATTAAACATCTCTTGCATCAAAGATGAGTCTTACCATTTAATAGGAAATCTTGTTATTTAAGCCTCTCCCATCCAATCAGGATGAGAAACAAGTGAATGAGCACTATTACTCTGATAGTGAAATCTCTGTTCTCTGTACTCTGCAATACACATCTGTAGGTAATCCATTTCAGCCCACTGTAGCAGGAGAGATCAATGAAGGTCTCATCCTAAACCCCAGGGAGACAGGGCACAAGCTTAAGTCCCGATTTAACAGTTCTTACAACCCTTCCCAAACCTACTTTTGTAGCATTACTTAACACTACTGCAAATAAGCACATCGACATATATTCCCAGCTCTTTCCAAATCTTGCTAAATTCCTGGCCTGAGAGACAGCATGGCCTAATGAGTTGTGTATCTGAATTATATTGTATAGGAAAAACAGTTCAAAATAGTTCTCAGCTTACTTGCTACCTTTCAGTTTCTTTTGCATCCTTGGATGGTAGTTAGGGCATTTCAGGAATTTTCCGGTGAAACAGATTAGAAAAGGGCAATTCAGAATGACACTGTCTTTAGGAAACGTGTCTGTTTGACAATCTCCTGATAAAGCACATGTAAGATGGGTCCTGAAGTGTTTTCCTGCTGAGCTGCCTGATGTGGTAATGGGAAAGGGAAAGGGAATTGCTGCTGTCATCCCCACTCCATGGCAAGTCATTGCTGGGTTGGCCACAGGTAGGAAACAAGTGGTCCTGGGAACTCTGGCCCCTGATGTCCTGAAGCTTAGACATTCTCCTCAATGACTTTTAAAGTTTTCCTGGACAATGTTTCTGTTCCAATTCTCTTTTTTTTTTTTTTTTGGTGGAATTCCCCTTTTTGCAGAAAGTTTGGAAAATATGTTTTGCCCCCTCCTCCCTCAAGTCTGCATCATTTCTTCCCTCTCTTGCCACCCTGAAACAGAAACATTTGGCCCAGCATCACTACATTCCGTCTTTTTACTTTCTGATTTTAAGAAATAGTTGCCACCTTTCCAACCGATTTCCTTCTCAGGGTATGGAGCCTGCCACCAGTTTTCTCTGCTCTCCTGAAGAATTCCTCTAAATCTGCAGCGCCTGTTCTGAGCAGTAAATCAAGAGCAGAGTTCCCAATGCCTTTACTGGGGAACAGGATCAGTATTTTCCCTGTAAAGAGGCATGTAAATTTAGGATGACTAAATTTACCTGAGTATTTGCATACCAACAACCACTGCCCAAAGGGTGTGCAGGGAGCACGTTGGTGTGTAACAATGTGCAGTATTTGGCAGTACTTCAGAATTTTGCTTCTTCCCTTTTGGTATGTCTCCGGCATGTAACTGCAACTCTCTTAGGAACTCAACTGAACACCAAATACGGGAAGAATGACTCATTAGGTTAGAAATGCAGACCCCTTCTCTTTGCAAGGAGAATTTCATGCTTTCTCTTCCATTCCTGTCTGGTCTGAGAGAATGGACCTGAAGGCACATTTAGGATTGCTTCCTCTAAAGGTTCATTTTAGCTTAGTATGAGCCTATCAGTACAAAGTGAAACAAAAAATTCTCACAGAGAACAAAAAGAAAGTGCCAAAAGGTCTTCTAAGGCATGTTTTTCTTCAGTGTCTTTCCTCTGAAAGAGACAGAGGCTACATTAACCCAAATTTCAGGAAAAAGAAAAAAGCAATTCCCAACCCCTGACATGATGGGTAAACAAGCAAACAAACAAACAAAAAGCACCAGGGCAAATTCACACCTTTTGTTCCCTTCATTTTTCACACCATTCTTTCCACATCCCATCAAGGGGAATATGAAACAAAACAAGTAGGCACAGAACTCATTTGCCTTCATATTTACAAAGGAGCCTACAGCTCTCCCATCAATAACATCTGCAGGGGTCTGCAGTCTGCATCACTCCACTGGAGATGGAACGAGATGAAGGGATTTGTTTAGAGACAGCAGACATGCAAATGATGAAGCTGCAACAGACCTGTTGAAAAACAAAGGTGAACATTTCAACATCCAAAGCAACCTCTCCAGCTGCAGTTGCTCCCAAAGCCTGGAAGATTTTTGAGAGCCACAGCTGTGACTGATAGTTTAGCTCTTTTCCATGTCATTGTCATTCTTGCAGCTTGTCCTCTGGAAAGCACTTGGCCCTCACAGCTGCATTGCTATAAAACTGTATGGAGGCACAAGGAAACTTATCACAGCATGCTATAGCAGCCAGCCACCGGTGACAAGTGCACAGACCTTACTGTCTACCTTGAACTATACATAGACAGCCAAGCCTGGAAAAACATGAGTTGGGCCATCCACTCACTCTTACCACAAGGATTATTTCCTTACTTTATTCTTGCTATTGTCTCCCCCTGTCTAGTCTCACCCACCCATGTCAGTCTGACAGCTAATTCCAGTCACACTCAACTTTACGAATTTTTTTCCTAATGTCTAGCCTGATTCTTTTTCCATTTTTAATTTTAGACCAAACTCTGTTCAACCACTTTCTTGATAATCCAGATAACCTTCTTCCTTTCTTTCATGCAATTTCCTTTCACTTATTTATATTGCTATCATCATGTCATCACCCCTCAGCCTAAATTTTTCCAAGAGCTCCTGGCCAACTCTCTCTCTCTATTCCAGCATATCATGCAGTCTTCTCAGCTGCTTTTCCAATGCTTTCCAGCTAGCTTTTCTACCATTATAATGGTTTCAGCTCTCATGTAGCATTTTGCAAGCTAAGTTCTCTGCTCCCATCTGGCTTGTAAATATAAGAGGCTAATAAATTTTGTGCTCTGTATTAGCATTATGTTTGTCTTTGAGGCCTTTAAACAATTCATTGCCTTCAGCATCTTGTTCATTACCATCACTGTTAGATCACAAAACATAAAGGCCAAGATTACACCCAATATGCACAAATCTATGAGCTCGAAGAGGGGACAGAGCAAAAGGTCTCATGTATGGGCTTAGAGGTGAAAGCAACATTTCCCAACACAGTCTGAGCAGCAAGGAAAATGCCAGACTTTGTATTTGGGTACAAACCTTCCTCTGAGAAAATGAGTCCTTAGAGATAGCACCAACCCTAGAGGGGACATCACTGCTGACTTTGCAGCCCAAGGGCCCTACTCCACAAGCCCTGTCCTTGCTAACTCCCACAGGAGACAGAAGCATGCACTTCTGGGATTTGAGATCCACAAGGCTGCACAGCTCCCAGAGCACAGAAATGTGGATGGCTCTGGGGAGACCCAAAAAAGAAGATGGCCTTTCACAGGAGATCAGAGGGGAAAAAGTCCATGAAACAGCTTGAAGAAGTAGTAAAAAATAAGAACAAAACCCAGCATTAAAAAGAAAAAAAGTCAACATCCAGAGGGTTTCAGTAAAAGAAACAATAAAATGGGAGTAGAGCAAAACTTTTGAAGGAGAAGGGATTTTTTCAGTGGCATAACTGTTGGTCAGAAATACATTTTTCCACTGGTTTCAACTGGACTTATGCACAACTTCACATGTATTAAAAAAATGGTGTGTTTACATGTGGATTACCATAAATGCATTGCTGAAAGAAGCACAGTCAGCTTGTCAGTGTATTCTGCTGTATCTTAGCTCTCCTTTTCATTATGTGTCTTAGCACTAACCAAATGCTAATTCCCAGTCAGACAGTTTTGCCCACTTGTATTGCTTTATGTTATCTTAGTCTGGAGAGAAACTGCTTTTACCTTTGAGAAGTGTAACACACAAATGATTATTGTGTAAAAAAAAAAGTGTTACTTCCATATAGTTTCCTTTTTATGATCTTCAAATACATAAATCACACCTTAGCAAATAACTCTTCCTTCCCCTCACAATTTGAACTGTACCCATCAATCATTGGAATTTGACCCTTGTTTGTAACTTACATGCTGCAGGTATTCAAACACTGACCTTGCTGACACTGACAATAGCCCAATGACAAGAACTTCTCAGTCTTAAATGCTAGCTAGCCCTATGATTTTTATAGAATATTGGTAACTATACAGGAGGGTTAGGTGTGCAACTATCATTTTGTCTTTTAAGCTATCCCTCCCTACTATCCTCATGTCATTAGAACCTTGTGAATAGCTTGTATAATTCCTCAGCATTTTCCAGAGTGAGCAACAGAAAAAATAAAGTAAAAAAACCTTTTTCTGACAAAGAATAGTCTATTCTGGTGAAGTAGCTGAAGGCAGTCCTGTGTTCCTGAAAATGTTACTGAAGTGGCAATGATGGGAGTTTCCTAATGTCAACATTTCTGATTCAGGATCAGCCAAGAACTGAGATAGAGATGTTTTAGATGATCCCAATTGTAATCGGGTGCTTTCACACACTCAACCCTTCTCAGCCTCTGGCTTTGTCACCCCACCTCATTGCTTGCATAGGTTTCAAACACTGTGATCCAACTGAAAACAACACTTCTTTCGGTACTTTTAAGTTAGCCTCAAAACCACTAGAGCTGGTGCAAAGCAAAGAGCATGAGAAGAAGGGCATAGATTTGCTGACAGGAGAGAGCAAGCAGGAGCATGGTGGCCTCATACTGCTCAAAGCAACTGTGAAACTGCACCACTGGTTACTGACCCCAGGCCATGGCTACCCATGGTCTGTGTTATCTGCCACAGGTTATGCTGGGTGGATTATCTAATCTTCAAAGTATACCGAGCTTATTAATTATAAAGAGTTCACCTGTGTAGTTCCCTAGCAGACTACTGTGGCAATTTTAACGCTCATAATTGCCACAGCTTCACCTCACAGTGAAGATCCCTGCTCTGGGGTGAGCTTTCCACTACTACGCACCTCTGCAGATAGTTTTTCCTCAGTATAAGAGCTATTCACAACTGCTTACCCTTTACAGTCTTGGCAACATCTACAGCTAACTCAGCTTCCATGGTAGCTCAAGCTCCAAGCACCTGCTTGATGAGAAATTTGTCGTTGCTTAGCATTTTGCTTTTGCTTTGGGGCAGAGGAAAGATAAAGAAAGGAGATTTTTTTTTGTCCACCCACTTCTTCTCTCCAGTTTTTGTTATAGTGAAGCATTAGGGAAGACCCTACATGACTTTACAGGATTAAAAAGCCAGATTATCCTAATTGTCAAAATAGAATTGAAGGAGTCAGATGCAGCCCTCTCCCTGCTGCATATGCAGTGTTTAACTGGGCAATGACTTAATGTAATCGCTTTGTGTATCAGTTTATACAATGCTGATGTGAAGCTAGTTAATTACCTTACTAAAAACAGTGGCTCTTGTGGCACCAAGTTAGAATAGCGGAATTAAAAAAACCAGACTTCTGAGAAAGTAATTAACAAATGTTTGCAAAGCTCTGTGATTATGAGATAAGTGGCAGGCTTTGAGACACTAATCATTGCAGTCAAACCTCTTTTGGTGATGTGCTATGCAGGTAATTAGCACAATGGCTCCAGAGAAAGGAGACCTGCTACTCTCTCTCACCACGATGGTCCCTAATAGTTGAACAGATTTTACATTTCCTAGCAGCTGTAGTGAAGAAACAGAAAAGTGAGTAAGAGGGAAGAATTAGGACATGATTTCCAATCCAGTAGGAAGGAAAGGCCTTGTCTAGTTACAGGCAGAAGTATCTTACAAGGGTTTGCCAGTAAGCAGAACTGAAAACCTTCAGCCGAGGGATGCAGACATTGGGATAAGAAATATTAGATTTTCCATAGTACTATTATTGCAGGAAAGTGGGTCAGGAAGTCAAGAAACCAATTAATGAATGGGGAATAGTATGCAAGGCAAAAACAAGTATCAGCATTTTTCCCCCCTTGAAGCTGTTGATAACTTGAAGCTGTTTCAATAATGATATCCCAGACCGATGACAATGTTTCCTCCCACCATCCGACATTATCCTGTTGCTTTGTGTTTCGAAGGGCCGTCAGTCACATGCAAAACAAGGAATAAAGGGTCAGCAAGAGAGGACAGGATATGAAGGAATGTCGCACAACGAAGTCAAGGCTTTTGAATGTACAGAAGCCCAGCATGGGCCCTAGCATCTTGATAAAGCCTCCACAACATCATCCGTTGGTGTTTGTGCCAGGGAAGCCAGCAGGTCCATGTGCGTCATCAGTGTAAGCAAGAGCATCCATACATGGTCCCAGTGCCATGCATTGCCCATAGTTAGCACCTTGGTTTAGAATTCTTCCAACAAATCTAGATACTGCAAGGAAACTATTAGTACAGTTTGATCCTTTCTCCTTCCTGACTCTATTTTTTCCTTTCTTTAGGTGCATCTATCCTCATAGAAAGAAAAAAAAAATACTATCAGTGGAACTGAGGTCTTGCATGCATTAGGCACACATGCTGCAGAGGAAGCCGCATGCATCTTGGAGCAGCAGGAAAGGATCCAATTCAAACTCCATAGGTGTCAGCCTAAAGAATGTTGAACACATTCTTTACATCAGTACAGGTTCATAACCATGGCCACAGTTACCCTCCATATTTACTGCTCAGAGCGCAGCTGATCCAAAGAGATCTAAAGGAGAGTAAGAAATGGCAAATGATACCTGTGTGAAATCATGGGAGAACACTACTTCACTGGGAAAAATCCACTGAGAACATCAGCCCAACACCCATGTCTCACTAAAAATGACTACTTTCCCTAAGTAACAAGCTTCTTTGGGTCCAGTCTTGACATCTGTGCAGATTACAGAAAAACTGTCTGAAATCATGTGCACAGTATTATATAGTATTATATAATAGTATACATAGTATTATAATTGATTCATCACATGATTCGTATGTCATTTTTCCCCATTAAAAAAAGGCTTTACTTAAAATCCTGAGAGCACTTGACAGCCTATTTTCTGTAGACTGTGCGCCCATGGATTCTGAACCTTAGGTAGCAGTCTGCAGTTTAACACAACATTAGCAAGAGCTCATGTCAGAAGAGGAGCAAAGTATCAAGGAGCAAGAAAAGCCATTAGACAAGCCTGTTTAAATTGCATTAATTTTACCATTGTTAGCATCTAGAGAAAAGCATACAAGTGACCATCTGACATAGATGGGTTTCTAAAATTCAGGGAAAACCACAATCAAAAGGCCACATTCCATCGCCTTTGATGATAGATTAAGACTGAGCCTCTTAAAGCTCATAGCTACTAAACTGTTAAGGGTCAGTGAGGAGAGTAGCCGTGGAAGTAATGTGGACTATTTAACAGACTAAAGCTGTCCAGCTGATTTTTTTTTCCCCAAAAAGCTAAAGCCAGAACAAAAGGGCAACTTCAGAAGGGGAAGAGACCACACACACCTGGTAGATCAGAATAGGTGCCAGGAAGATGTGGATTCCTTCTTAACAAGAAGAAATATTGCTTAAATTTTCAGAACTGCACAAAATTAAGACTCCATGTAACTCATTCAGCCTTTAACTCTGTGCAAACACTTGGAATTGTAGTGGGCATATCTGAACTTCTATCTTGTCTGATATCCATAGATTTGGCCTAAATACTGCTCATACGGCTTTGAACAAGAGTTTGAACCAGAAAAACTTTTTTTTACAGGACTCAAACTACAACAGTAGTAAGTCAGATAAAATGTGAGGTTTTTCATATATGTTAAAGCCATTGTAACTACTTAATCTAAACAACAAATAGGAAAGTATCCACTGTTTGGAAATTAAAAAAAAATCTGACTTCAGGATACAATCTGATTGCATTACAACCACTTTCTGTTCACTGAGCTTTCACAAAACACATTACAGTGCTGTCCTGGAGTTTAGATAAGCCTTTTAAAGCTGGTAAATCTTCCATTTACTAACAATAGTGACAAATAGTGATCAAAGGCAGGTACAAGCTTTTTCTTTTGCTGAAATAACACTTGAATTTTCCTCCCTCTGTGCCACAGCTTCTCTAATAGCATCTTACCCCAGGTTTGACTCCTATTCACAGGAATGGTGTGAGCACTGAGGAACTACATTTTAACGTACTACCTGTCCCACTCATCCAAAGAATAAACTAAGAGTGCAACAGAAACATTGAGAAAGAATATCATGCCTGATAGTCCTTCCAGTGGCACTGAATGGATCTGAAAGAGGAAAAAAAGGAGCAGAACTACAGCCTTAGGGAAAAGGCCAAGATAACCTCTTCGATCAGGTTCCCCTTTACCAAACTCAAGAACTGTTAGATTTTAGCTCAACAAAATCCATGAGACCACTCTCACCCTGATTCCTACTCAGAATCTCTCAAATATCAGTTGCTTAAAGTTGTGCACTTAATTAAGTACTTTCATTACTAATTGAACTACACCAATGCCATCTCACGTATTCACTTTCACATACCCATGAAATCCAGTGACATTAAACAGTAGTTTAAAAGAAAACATAATCAAAACAAAGCCTATTTGAGTATAGCAGCACTCTCACTCATTGCTCCTAAAGTCTTCAATAAAAGCCTATATCTTCAAAGAAATATTGCCAGTCATTTGCCTACCTGAACCTCATCTGCCACCTTTTGTCCACTCGTGTGGTCCTTCTAACATGGCATAGCATTTCCCTGTGCAAAACTACCTAGTATTATCTGCAGACTTGGAGATTTTACCATTCCATCTCTTCTTTCCTCTTCGTTGTGAATGAAGACACACCAGTGATCCCTGCAGGACTCTGCTGCTGACTGCAATCCACTGGCCATTTAGATTCTTAACAACTTCCACACTGTGGAACACTGTAAGCACTGTAAGAGGCCTTTGACAATTCAGATACACTATGTTGATTGGATTATTTTCACTCAGGAGCTATTGATACCCTTCTAAAGATCCAGAGACAGACACTCCCTTTACAGAAGCTGACTCTTTCCCAAGCGATATGTGGAGTCATCTATTGCCTTCACAATGATGAAAGTCAGAGTGTTCTGACTTCCCAGTTCCAGCCTACAGTTTGAAATTCTGAAGGTAAATTAAATAAAGGAAATATTCTAATTAAAGTGAATTTCTCTCTTCACTTAAGAGTAAGTCCTGTCCTCTGTCCACTTCATATGTCTTGCTGGTGAAGCCTAGTTCAATATGGATAAAGACATACAGCACACACAGCACTTCGTCTGTATTCAGTAGGTTTGAGGCATTGTAGACTAGGGGGAAAAGGGCAATTAAGTCATTCTGGAGAGTTAAAAACAATTTTGGGCAATCCCAAGAGTCTTGTGTTTTGCACTCCAAATTCTTTAGCTGTAAGGCCATTTTCTAATTGAGAAGCACTTCCTAAGGGGCCATTCTTTCACTCCTTTCTGCAAGAGGGCACAAGCATTCTGCATTTTTGACTGTGAACGTACAATGTTATCTCCTCATTCTCTCTTATGTAAGTTTGCAGGAATGCTGAAAGACTTTCCGGGCTCTGGGAGGTTAGGGGTTGGAATCAGGTCCATTGTATATCACTGCATTGGCTTCTTGGGACGTGAAGTTATTGCAATTAAGATACTGGCCGGATGTGTCGGCTAAAGAACCCAACTGATATTACAGGCATTTATTGATAATGCAACTTCTGAGGAAGATATCTGGGGAATTGTTCATGCTTTCCTCTGCAAGCAAGCAAACCATATGGATTTATCGGAAGCACACAACACTTTATCTAGCTAGAGAGAAAAAGAATAGTGTTTATTTTTCTGTAGAGGAATGTTCTCTTTTAGTTTTGAGAGCCGGTTGCCTCAATTGGCACTGTGACCCATTTAAGCCTCCAGTAGACTTTTTGCTCTGGTTTAATTCACTGCTATCTTTGACCTGATTATTATTTACTGTGTGTGTTGTGATGACGTCTCTAAGCTGTAGTCAAAGAGAAGGGCATCACTGTGAGGGCATCACTGTACAAACACGGAACTGAAAGATAACTCTTGCTCTGAACTGTACAACTAAATTGGGTGCTTGCACATAAAGAGGAAAGCATCAGCTGGAGGCTAGACTACAGGTCTGGAGCAGGCCTCCCTTCCTTACCTGTGCAATCTCAAACAGGCAGCCTTCCCCCAGTCTCATTTAACATTGGCACCACTTAGCACAAAACCCAGATGTACAGCAGAGCATCCTATATCAAGATTGATCTCTCTTGTGGCACCTGGGATTTCATCAGACCTGTGTTTGAGTGGCTGTAGCTTTCTCCATGTGCCAGCTGGCAGATACAGAGAATGCACTGACCTGAAACTCCCGTCATGCACCTGACACTCCCTCTGCAAAGTGTTCAGACCTTTCTGTGAAGACAAAAATCCTTTCTCCAAAGCCTTACCACACTCCTGAGAAGATTTTGTTTGACAGCAGCTGCAGTGTGACCACCTGCTCCCAGAATATTTTGTGTCCTCTCTTACTGCTTGAGGATAGCATCCAAAACTCCATTAGCAAGGTCGCTGCTTGGTTTAGTTTCACCATTTACCACATCAAGGTTCGAGGCCTCAATGGTCTTGCAGGATGGAGCTGTTTGCCAGAAGAGTTGTGGTTGGATCAGTGTCCACCTGTCTGCATCTGACAGCAGGGATCCAAATGTTTTTCCAAAGCTGTTGATTGCCAGACCGCCCTTGAGAAACAGGCTAGATCTAGGCCAGAGCACTGGTAAAAGTGTTTTCTTCTGTGTCTCAGGATGAGTCATGGCTCACTAAACAAATTCTCCCTTTTCAGTGCACTAGCTTAAATTTCAAGAGATTGAAATGTGCAAACACATATGCTCTACGTGGGCTAAAGGCAGCCCAGGGGAGGCCAAAGGACAGGGAGAAATACTGGCATTCTAGCTCTGTTGCAGCACTGGATTCATTCTCCTGATTTTGTATTGAGTATGTCTCTATTACTTTTTCAGTAATATTTCAACTCTGTCTAGGTTTTGATACTCCCCAGGTGGAGATTTACTGAGTCATTTCCATCTGCGCTGTGAGGACGAGTATTAGCTGGTGCTGCCAAGAAAAATGGAGCAAAATAACAAACGAGGCTCTGTGGGCTATTCATGTTGAGCTTCTTCTCTTTTGTTCAACTGCAGCATCTTGCTTTCCTTGTGCTTCCTCTCTACCTTGTGCTAAAATCTACTACTACAAATATCCATGCAAATAACCTCGCGCATAATAAAAAAAATAAACCAGACGGCTATTGTGAACTGGTTGTATCTTTGGTAACAAAATAATAAAAAGTCTGGTGGAACACATAAAAGTCTATCTTCATACAAGATAGATTTTTTGGTGGACCCAAGGCTTAAAAACTCATGAACCTTTTGTATATATGACCTCTGCATTGAAAGTACAAGAAATAGGCTTAAAGAACACCTCTGACCTTTAGAGAAGATGTCGAAATGACATCATTGCTGGAAGAGTTAGTGTCAAACTAGCAACTCATGTTTACCTTATTTCACTTACATTACTGTAATTTAAGAAACAAATATACACCGTAGACAGCATAGTTCCACAGTTCAGTCATCTAGGTTCTAATAAAATGTATTCAAGACTATGTTTGCATTTTCTTAAGTCCACGAAAGCCACTTTGGCCTCACAGCTATGCACACTTTTAAAGTTGTTCTCAGATGTTTTTGTGTGTGTAGATTGCAAGCTGTCTTGGAAGAAATTAGTATAAGATGGAGAGCTGTTTTTTCTATCTTTTAAGTGGATAGGATGTTTTTAACAGCATTCTAACACTAATAAAGATAATAATTATAATAATTGTCTCCCAATAGGACGTTCATAAATAGCTTAAGGCACACTGCTCTAATTGTAGAAATTTGTCCTCGCAGATAAGAAATGTCAATTAAAATGTAAGCTTTGCAGAGCATAACCTTCATATACAAATGATACACACACACACACACACATACAAAAAGGTATTTGTTTGTTTAATTTTTTTTTTTAAACACTGCCACAAGTAGTAAATGAAAAGTAATGTGCAGGAACACAATGAGCATCCTGTAAAAGCAGCAGAGTAAATACTATCATAATGACTATGTTGTCTTACCATAGTGGTGCATAGTTTTAAAGGCAAATATTACCTCAGATATAGTCAACTACCTACAATAAAGAACATTTAGGTAAAAAAATGTAAAAAATTATTTTATATTCTTTAGTGACTTGGTCTTCAAAACTACATCATACATTTACTCATCTGTGTCTAAGTTAGCAGACATTTGCTTTCACTAATTTTTAGCTTGGTACTTGTATAGTGGATACAATGCAAGACATGTTAGAATGTAAAGGGGAACATGGGCTGACCAGAGGCGGAGGCACAGTTACACACTCTCTTGTGCTAGTGTCTTGGGCCATTAGCCCATTAGAGGGCAAAGGGAAGATGATCCAGCTGCCCATCCAACATATTTAATAGTCAAATAATTTTACAATGCAGTTTCTGTGCTAGGCAACACAATACCTTCCTAATATTGCCACCATCTTGGACACTTTGAGAAATTACAGCCTAAGTCTCAGAAGGCACAGGAGAATTGAACTGGAAATGATTCTGTTATGCCGTTGTCTGCTTTGACATATGCTGGTAAAGCATGGGCTAAACCAGACTTAATATGAGCTTTACCTTCATGGGAGGTCAAGGAGAGGTTGCACACAGAGATGCAGCAAACAGGGTTCTGAGGAAAGATTATCTATAGCTATCCAAAGCAGAGTGGTAGAGCTTTTCTCTTCAATTAGGAATTTTATGTGAAAGATAGTTAGAGTAGAAAGCACAGTATATACCATCAGAGAACAAAACTAAGTAAGGAAGTCATTGATCTCAGTAATTTTCTGGATGCAAATACCATTATGAGGTTTTTTATAGCCTTTCTACTCTAAAAAAGTCAGTATTTGTTTTTAATTTAATACAAAAAAAAAAAAAATTAAAAGCTTGTGTGCTAGCAGAAGAAATGTCTGAAAATGGACCCCTATGTTTGTGTGTGATGGCCATATGTAATTAAAATGCTTAAAGAAAGGAAAACTTTGCATTTCCAGTCACAATTCCATTCAAAAAAATTACTAAAAATCCATCGTTGAGCAGAACGTTTTGCCTGAGATGGGTTGCTTTTTCCCCTTCAGAATTCCTGGCACAATATAAATCAAACAAATTCAAGATAGCAAAGACGGGAAAATCATTATTACAATCGCAAAACCAGCAAAAAGGTCAACAAGAAGGAGAACAACAATAGGATTCTGGTAACTGTTTGGGAAGAAACTATTCCTGCTGCAGTCAAACTCACTGTTTTCATAACACAAATTAAATACCAAGGTAATTCCCCAGAGTCTTCTGCAGAGTGGCTCGGTCGCAGTGGTAGAAGCCACTTCAGCACAGTGCACAATATCATTATGAAAACCTCCCAGCTGCTAAGTTACCATGCAGCTCAGAGGTCTTTGAAGTTAAGCTGGAGTCAAGCCTACCTTTTCAAAGCATTGCATTGTTATTATTATTCTTTTCCTCCTATTCCTGTCCATTTCCCTGTCTTCCTCTCTTACTTTCCCCTGACAGGCAGCTGCACTTTAGACTCCATTCACAATCTGAGAAGCTGTAAGAGGGTGTTTGTTATACTGGAACAGAGACAGCTGAGCTGCTCACTTCACTAGCCAGGGATGAGGGACTCACAGATGCTCCCCATTTTCAATATTTTATTTGATCATTGATGTCCTATGAATACGTGATCAGTGAGGTGTAAGCTGCCATCTTATACTCAGATGGAGACCTCTGTAAACATCCATTCTGAAAAGAGGTGGCGTTTGGATTTGCTTTTCCATTCAGCTTTGGACAATGAAGAATCACTCAGATTCCTTTTACTAATCAATAAAATGTGATATTCTAGACACAGAAGTTTTCAAATGAAAGTTGCCAAGGAACTGCAGGCATCAAAACAACTTTCTGAATATTTTGCATCGGGAAGCTTAGATTTTCATGCCTAATATGCAAAAAAATGGTATTTTATCACTTATGAAGGGAGTAGATTTGTGTACAGTACTATGTCAATCCTTTTCTGAGCAATGAACAGTAATACAACTGTCACAGAATATCACAGACAGAGAAACCACTATTACAAAAAAAGCTAAATGCCTGGTAAAGAACATACAGCAGCAATATGATCAAAAGAAAAGACTGAGTTAGTTGTTTTCTGCCAATCAACAGGTTTAATATGTGTTCTTATGCAATTAATATAGCTGTAGGGGTTTCACCAGGTAATAAACATCAATCTAATAACAACAGGCTACTTCATCATTCAAAACTATTCAACACACAGTCTGAGCCATGGTTTATAGAGTCTTAAACGTGTATTCTCTGTGTTGTTTCATTCATTTTCAGGTACACACCCACTACTTTACCTTGCAAAACAGTCCAGTATGTTAATTTCTTTCACCGAGGAACTTGGCTGATATAAATTCATGATTTCATGAGGGTGTCAGCAATGCAGGATGAACACAATGAAAAGAAGAACTCTTTCTGGAGACTCAGTGGGGTGGAGGGAAGATGTTTCTGCTCCTTTTGTGAGCAATGTTTCTTTCCAAGCCATACGTTTCCAGGCCATTAGTGTTTCTTTTCCTCACTTTCTAGGCCATAGTCTCATGACTGCTGCCCTCAGCAAAGACTGGCTGCCATTTACTGTGAGTCAGGCACTCCTGGAACATTTTGTGCTTCATTTAGCTCTTCTGTAAATGGAAATAAATGGAATTAAGTGGTTGTTTATCAAGATGTTTGTCCTTAAAAGAAATTGCCAGACTAACATCAAAGTTTGAAATTAAGCAGCCAAATAGGAGAAATGTTTTCACAAGTTTGAAATCTTAATCTGCATTAGAGTTTAAACCCAAATATCTGGTCTGTCTCCTACTCACCTCATCTCTCCCCTAAAATCTAGAAGCTTCAGCCTCTGAGATACAGAATATCTGAGATACAGAAACCTTTAAAACTTTTTTTGGATCTCTTTGGAGACGTCCAAAGAGACAAATGATGTATCTGATGCCTGAAGGATTGTTCAGGGGGCTTGTTATTAGTAATTTCTACTCTGACTTAGCAGAATTTTGAAAATGAATTGGAAAAAATCTAGAATTTCATTTCCTACCAATGGTTTTCCATGGGACACCATTATCATGGGCTAGCCATAATTTCCTACAGGTAACTGCATGTTTTATTCCTTCTTGTCGAGAAGCAAAATGTTCCAGACTCAAGTACCTGACAGATTCCAGAAAGTCCATTCTATGAATCATATCTTGTAGTGTAGATTATAAAATCCAGTTTAGGAAGTGGCATTTTTCCTGATGATCTTCTGAGACAAATGTTAGAAACACAAGCAAGTGTGAGAGAAGACTTTATTCACCATCATATAAAATAATAGAGCTGGAAATGGCTTTATATCAAGTTTTCTATGCATTTGCACTTCTCAAATGGCACACATTAAATTTCATTTAACCTAGAATGAAATTTGAAGATGGTGAGAATATCAGAAAGTATTGGCTGAATGAACTGGAGGAACTTTTGGGAACTCTTAACATTATTGGCTGCCTAGTGCACAATACAGCCTTGTCTGTTCATGCAGTAACTTATCCCATTGCTATTGCTAAATCCCTAAAAAGGATAAACCTTTCTTGGGATGGTGAGGGAATAAGCAATGAATCAGAGATGCAAGCAGTAGGTATCCTATGATAATAACAGTAGTGTGGGTGAAAATACTCCCTGGACCACATCTTTATATAAATTAGATGTGGACTGTGTGGTGAAAAACACAGGTAGAACAGAATCATAGAATCACAGAATGGTTTGGGTTTGAAGAACCCAACTTAAAGAACATCTAGTTCCAATCTCACTGCCATGGGCAGGGCTGCCACTCCCTACATTGTATTGCCCAGAGCTTCATCCAAGCTGGCTTTGAATACCTCCAGGCACAGGGCATCCATAATTTCTCTGGGCAACCTGTTCCAGTGCCTCACCATTCCCTGAGTAAAGAATTTCCTCCTGACATCTAACCTAAATCTTCTCTCTTTTAGTTTAAAAACATTCTCCCTTGTCCTCTCACTATCAGATCATAGGAAAGGTCAGTTTCCCTTTTGTTTATAAGCTCTCTTTAAGTATTGGAAGGTTGCTATTAGGTCTCCCTGGAGCCTTCTCCAGGCTGAACAAGCCCAGCTCCTTTAGCTTTTCTTTGCAGGAGAGGTGCTGCAGCCCTTTGATCATTTTTGTGAGCCTCCTCTACACTCACTCCAAATCCTTCTTGTGCTGGTGTCCCAGGATGGAGGCAGATGGGTCTTCATGAGTGCAGAGTAGAGGGTGACAATCACCTCCCTCTTCTTGCTGGCTATTCCACTTTTGATGCAGATAAGGATATTGTTGACCTTCCAGGCTGCAAGTGTGCACTATTGACTCACATCCAGCTTTTCTTCCACCAGAAACCCTCCAAATCCTTCTGTGTAGGGCTGCTCTCAATGAGTTCTCCCAGTCAGTACACATACCTGGAATAGTCCAACCCAAGTGCAACACTTCACACTTGGCCTCGGGGAACCTCATTATGTTCTCAAGCTTTATGTTATGTTTTCAAGCTTTTCCAGGTCCCTTTGAATGGCATCCCTGCCTTCTGTTATATCAACTGCACCACTCAGCTTGGTGTCATCAGCAAACTTGCTGAGGGTACACTTGTTTCACTGTCAAGGTTGTTGATAAAGATGTTGAAGAGCCCTGATTCCAAGACAGACCTCTGAGGGATACCACTTGCTACTGGCCTCTGTTTGGATTTGGAGCCATTGACTGCAATTCTCCGGCTGCGGACATCCAGACTAATTCTTAATTTTCCCTAAGTCCAAACATTCCTGAGACATAATTTTGTGGAGTTCTGCTTGCCAGTAGCCAGATTGACAGAGTTACTAGAGAACAGTTTTATTTAAAAGGATAAACAAGTTTCTTCTCTCCAGGAAAACATCCTCCTCCACTTCCAGAGATTTACAACATATTGTGGAAAGTATAATCAGCAGAACTCTATTAAAAACATTTGTCTGAAGTTACTGAGCAGTAAGATGCACAACATGGCAGGGAGGAGCTTCTAGTTCAGACTGATCAGATGGCCATGGCGTAAGATAACACACCCAATCTGTATTTGGTTTCCTTATCAGTAAACTTCCCTGCAACTCAACTCCACACGAATGCAAAACTAAATCTGTAGAGACTCCGTTTTCAAATAGAATCTTCTAGGTCTATCCCAACTGAAAGCAACAGCAGAGTCTCAAGTGACTTTAATTCACTGTGATTTCACCCTTTGTCTCCTCTCACTACATAGGCCATTGTAAATTAATTTGGTATTTCAAGTATCTCTTGCACCCAAAAATTGTTTTGCTTTCTGGAAGTGAAATGCTAAACTTAGGCTAACCATTTAATCATATGTTTCCAATGCATTCCACCTGAGCATTGTCAAGGCAAGCTTTCCTTCTAATTACAAAGATGAGCTGAAGACCCAGTGATTAAAATAAGATCAGCTTTTCCTTAAATACTGTTGTACTTCAGGAGTGATCAAAGCCAGCAGTTGTTTCCAGAGGTATATTTGCTTACAGCAGATGAGCTTCTCAAGTGAGGAATAGTAAGCCCTATTTTTCTTGCTCAGGTTCAGTCTACTGGGCAACCCTTCTATTAAAAACCTCTGCCTTCCTTTCACACTAAGGAGGGACTCAGGAAGGCTGAAGGATTTGCCTAAATGCCCCAGGGAAGATTGCATTCTGTCTATAATTTTGTTGTCAGAATAATGCATGTTTTTGTTTTTTTTTTTACATAAGGAAAGGAGATCTCTGTGTTACGATCAGTTAACATGTGTAAAGCACTTTCAAATCCATGGTGAAATAATGTGAAACTACCTACATACATACACGCAGGTGCATACATGTGTATAAAGTATTTTTTCTTTCCTCCCAATTCCTGCTTCTTTGTGAAGCATCAGCATAGCGTCTCAAAATGAAACTACACCCAGAGTAATTTATTGGATTTGCTGGAAGAACTGCAGTAAACCTGCTAAGAATTACTACTTCGTTTGGGAGGAGCTTGAAAAAAGCTCAAAGTCCAATTGCTGCTCAGGGCACTTGGACAAGCTGCTGCCTCAGATGGAGAACAGCACACAGCCCACTCTTCAGAATCTGGAAGAGGTGTAAAACAAGGTTCCCCCAGTCATGTCTAAGATATTTGCAGTAACAGAGGGAAATAGCCACTTTCAAGATGCCACGCTCTGTATCCATTGACGGTAAACACTGTAACCTACAGTATAGCTTTCCTGTGTGCCAACACGAACACATTTTCTTGCCAACTGCAAAAGAGGGCAGCAAAGTCCGTTTCCAAAGCAAAATGCTGACAGAGAAGCTGCTCATTTAAATATCTATAAAAATGTGGGTTATTTATTGCTTCTGATTCACCATAAGAACATCCAGGGCATATCTGCTCTGTAGGCCACTGAAGCATAATGTCACAGGTTGTTTTTCCGTGGTAATAAGCGATGACTGTTTGGAGATATCCCATGATGGAGTCATTTTAAATAAGAATGTTCAGCTAATCATGTTCAGATCTGACGTGGATGCTCTTAGCCATCCAAAACAAATGGTGGGCTTGAACCATTTCTTGTGGCCAGGAGACTATGAACTCACTTTGACTCAGTACAGGTGTTGAAATCACTACAGGATTATCCCTGGAGGTGGGTAATCCTTTAAAGGTTCAGAGCTTTGGGTTAGATAAAGATCTAAACATTTGGACGTTTATCTGAAACCTTATCTCAATAATCTTAAGTCCTGGAGGCTGAACACCCATCAGCTGCACATCTAGGAGTAAAACAGTAGCAGGGCCTCTTGTTTCTACAGACTTAAAGCCTGATCCTGACATCTCTGAATAAACAAAACCTTGCACTGATATCAACCCACCTTTGAGTTGGAGCACAGCTAACAGGAAGTTCCCTGTCAAATAAAGGTGATAACAAACATTATCTGATGGAGGAAAAATGATGTTTTTATCAAAAAATATAGCTTTTTTTTTTTTTTTTTTTTCTTTCCTCATATACAAATCATGCATTTTCCTTGGAGAACTGCTTTTTTTTCAGTGAAAGGCTGCACATGTGAAAACTGGCAAAGTAGCTTTGGTTGAAAAACAGAATATTTCAGCACCTTGACCCACTTGAAAAAATGGGATCTTCCTAATGAACTGCTATGCTTTTAAACCCATAATAACATTTTACCTCAGATGACTTAGGTTTCCTTCTCCTTTCTGTCCTTCATTCCCCAGAATGTCAGATGACTGCTACTCAGGTGTGGTCTGTCATGAAAGACATAAGGACTGGGAGTGTTAAATGTATGCTGTAGTTTGCAACACTACATTATGCCATTGCAGAGATAATTTGATTTTCTACTGTGGTACATCAGGTGTTTCATTTTTTCACTGTTTCACACCTTTCTTGCATTTCAATGAATGTAAGAACAGTTGTTGTACCTGATGAAAAATCAACGTGTGGATGCTAAAATTTGTGTAACTCTGTAAATTGTTGTGGGGAAGGGGATTTAAGAAATTATTCCTTTTCCTTCACTGTCATTTGTACAGTGAATGGTCTTCTTCCTTATTCTGCTGTGGGATGTGTCCCATTTCCACCTGGGCCTGAAGTGACAGGGCAAATGGCAATGGGCAGAGCTCCTTCCTCTATCACAACCCCAGTCCTTACCTCAGATGGCCCTCTAGACTCTGGGCTTTCCTATTTAGCATTCTCTTACCTTAAGGAGCATTCCAAAGCTAAACTAAAAAAATCTCACCAAGTAATCGATGTAATAATGTAAACAGGAGGCAGAAAAGATCAGGACTGTGCCTCTGCTTGGGAATGCACATAAGCACTTTATCAAGGTCTAGGCCATGTGTCTATGCTGCTGTTTGCAAGCTGAGCCTTTTCCACATTTGGATCACCTTAGGTGGAGAATTAGCATTGTTTTGCAACATTTTAGAGGCTGGGAAGAAAATTCAAACACTTTCCCCTTCCTTTTCCCCATGCTGTGCCAGTTACAGCCTGCAGTTAGCAGGGTAATTCTGCTCAGTCCTGCCCCTCTGGGACCTTTTGCATAGCTGCTGCTTCGCTCATGTAACAACACTCTTGCTTTGAGAAGGAAAGAAATGCACTTTTTTGTTTGTTTTGGCACTCTCAGTAGGGCCATGAGATTAATGGCCTTTAATTAAAGACATGCTAGTAGGATTCTTCTTTGATATGGCAATGTAAAGTTGATACCTGTAGACAAAATGCTGTTCGGAGTCTAACAGAGTAATATTTTCACTTATCCACAGTGCAGTTGGTTTTTGACGTTAAAAAGTGCTTGTGTGAGAATGGGGGGAATGATTTACTCCAAATTATTATATTCTGTGGCTCAAGAGAATCCTACTTCCACTTCTGTGGCAGAAAATTATTGTCATTTTCATGGCATTTTTCAAGCATCGTTGTGCTTTGGATGACATACTCTTTGTCAAGCTTCCTGTTTAAGCAATACTCTTTTTTCCTCTCGTTAACTACTTTTAATACCTACAGCTGTTCTTTCTCATTAGTGTTCTATACTTCCAACAAAAACGCTCATCTAGCTCATGCAGAAAGACAGTCAGTCCTTTCTGTCTGAATAACAGTCTTGCCACTGAACTGGTCAGGAAAATATTTGCATTTTATCAAATACATTTGCTGCTGGGTGCTGTTGCTCTGAATACCCTGTCCCTTGCAGGGGCCACCTGAAAAGGAGGCCTTATTTTCCGAGATGGGAGGTAGGGGGTTGCTGCAGCGTGTGGGGGAGAGAGGAAAAGGAGAACCAAGCGAGACACAACGCGCCTTGTTGGCTCATGGGCTGAATACAAAGGCAGGGTTTGCCCACCTGTTCCCTGTGAGCACTGGTTTCTCCCATCAGAGCCTGTGTGGGATGCAGCAACTGGGGTTTGCCCCAGGGGGAGTGTGCACCACCCCTCAGAGGCATGCATAACACAACTCTAACACAGTGCACTCCTCTCTCCCTTCTCTTGTTCACCCTCGGTGCTTTGGGGGAAATTCTTGCGGGATGCTTTCTCTTATTCATTTAATCCCCTCTCATCTTTAAATTCCATTAAATTAGGCCTTATGAAAGCTTCCAGTGATTTATTAATCAAGAATTGTTTTCACAGAGCTAATTTTTGCTTGCAGCCAGTGTTCTCCAGCTATGTCGACACCTGGAATTTTTGGCTGAGGATCCTCACCACTGGTGAGTGGCAATAGGTTTTTGCCTATTACCACAGAAGTGCTGACTAAGTTCCAGTAAGTTTTAGCCACCCAGATCTACTGGAGACAATTTAATTGCACTCATCCCAGTGAAGGTGTCATTTAAAGCTTAGTTAGTCACTAGACAGCAGGGAGTATTCATTGTCTCTGGTTACAAGTAGACATGAATTATTCTAGAGCAGCTCAATAGTAGAGAGATGCTGCTCTGGAGCTCCGTAGAGAGGACTTGGGCTTATTTTTCTGAGATACTTGCAATGAATGTCTAAAAACTCCACAGAGTGAACCCATGTGCACCAGTTTGCTGTAGATATTCACTTTTACACCTCACCATTCATACACAAGCGATAAACACGAGTAACAGATGCCAAACAACAAGATGTTGTTGCCTTCCGCAAACAACACTGCCAGCTCACATACTTCCTATGGATTTTTTAAAGATGACACATTTCCCAGTTAAGTTAAAAAGTAATAGTAGTAGAATGGCTGGACTGTAGTTATTTCCCTGCTAAGATGTGATGAGAATTGCTCAGCTGTGTGTCACAGCAGCAAGCAGCCTTGCAAGCTACACCTCACCTGATGGAAATTTAGGTGACCCAGGTGTTAAGCAGAGCATCATCTACCACTTCACAAGCAGCCAAAGATTCAGTAACATTAGTGATAGAGCTGTTGCTTTATTTTTGCATTTTAGTGATCCTTGTTTCCTATTTCAGAGAGGAAAACACATTTTCTAAAACTAATTTATGTAAATGAAGGTAGGTAAGAGGTGCATTCCCAGGTAGGAAACACAGCAGAGGATGCTGTGGAGGGAAGTGGAAGCACAGTGGGCAAGTGGATGGAAGAGTGTCAGAGCCAGTAAGAAGGAGCTGTTAACCAGTTAGAGAAAGTTTTTTAGTTCTGCATTTTAAGCAATAGAGCAATTTGTATGAGTAGGAATCCCAGCCAGGCTGATGCTATTCAAAGTATTTCATCTTCCCTCAAAAGGAGAAAAAAAAAACAACAATATTTTTTTCTGCTATGTCAAGACAAGCAAAAAAGCATTTAAGCCAGCAAACATGCCTGCAATGCAGCCCAGCCTAAAGGCAACAACATGTGGATGGTTTAATAATGCTACCCTAACAAGCTTAATTTCTGTCCTTAAAATAATTTGCGTGATTGGACCTTTGGGTGAAACATACATTATAGAAACACATTATTTCCTAAATTATAAATTCTTTGGGGCAGGAGCTCTGCATTCCCACAGGCTCTTGTTTGCAGAAGCCCTATCTACACCCTCCCCCTGCTACATGTCCCCAGAAATGAGTACCTGCCTGTGTCTTGGCCCACACTTGACGAAAGGCAACAGTCTGTATTTCAGCTGTTTAAAAATGCTTTGGTTTTTACTGCTGAAGACAGATTCTTGCAGTTCTTTTACTGACACATTATACGCATATACCAAATATCAGCCAGAGAGCAAGCCCTGACTCAGAAAGTGTATGCTTCAGTGTCGCCAGGTTTAGCAGACAATAAGAGGCTGCCAGAAAGCAGGATTAACTCTCAGGCTAGGTAAAAAGGAGGGATTAAGTGAAATCCACTGCTATTGCTACATGATCTGTGAACATGAATGTGGAACAAAACATTACATGCTAACCTAAGAAACTAAATGGATGCAGAAGCTTATGGGGAAACTGCTCAGCATCACCGGACAAGGTGAGCTGTGTAGCACCATTGACTCTTGAAAATCATATTGCTGTTATCATTAAGGGAACCATTCCGCTTTTCTTTTTCTTTTTTTTTTCCCCCAGAGCCTACATGGTGCTGCACTGCTGCAGAAACCTTAATCCCATAGGTTACTCAAGGCAGTTCCAGTTTCAGAGTTTGAAATACTACTGGATTTTTCCGTGTGAGGGAAGACCACCACTAGCTGACCAGGGCAAGGAGCCTAAAGACCACCTGGATTACTTTCTTCATCTGTTAGTGAATTAGGCATTTGATCAGAAAAGCCACAGACCCTGCATTGCAGAAACTCATGGAAGAGGCACAAGTGGCCATGCTTGCCTTTCCCAGGTTGCCAGGTCACCTCACAGTTGACCTGTTGACAGTTGACAGTTGACCTGTTGACAGTTCTACAGCACCACTGCCAACCAATGGCAGTGCACTGGTGAACTTGGAGTCATTTTTCTGGTTCAGGAGTGAGGTCTCCTAAAGCTCCTTGGTGATCTCCATCCTAATGCCTGCAAAGGTCCTGGAAGACACAGGGCTCAGTTCACTCGAATGGCAAGCAGTTTGGTTTTCTCTCGGATCACTTGCTACCAACTACTTAAAAAAAAAAAACAAAAAACCCACAACCCCCCCCCCCCTACAATTCAGCTCTTATCTGCTGAACTCTGCATATGCGAATTTTGTTTCCTGTTATTGCAGCAACAGTAGGATGGAGAAATGCTCTTGATTTCCTTTTTCAGAAAAGTTTTCTTTTCTAAACAATTGGTATTAAGCAGAACAAAACAACCAAGCAACAGCCTGCTTATTTCACAAATTTCCAGTAATGTTAGAGCTCTGTACATTGTTTCAGCTCTTGCCAAGATGAAATTTGGTTACATTACTGTTAATCAGTGTTATATTTGTCTAAGAGACTTCCACTACAGACTTTCTGGATCTTTAGAGACTGGCCCTGCTCTCAATTGGAAGAGTGGGCTCTCAGCATTAGTGCTAAGAGCTTCTGTAGGGTTTTCATCAGGCTTCTACAAAAATAGTTGTGATCATAATGTGCTTGTTCACATGGGTATGCATCTGTACTTGCCAGCAGAGATACAGGTGTGGCCTTCTCTAGTAGCTCTTGAACCCTCTGACCAATCTCAACCAGCCTGACAGAAGGGCATAGGTTACAAAGATTGTTAAGGTCTTGCAATTAGCGAACAGGAGACAGACTACAGAAAATGGCCACTCAAGGGAAAGAGTGCAGGGTGACCATCCAACAAAGCACATGTGAACAAGCAAGAAAAGCCACATTCGGGGCTTGCCATGAGCTGCTTGGCAGTTTGTAGCAAGGCCAAACACCTTTTCTGAATGACTGGAGCAGGCTGAAGCAGGACAAACTAGTAGTATAATCAAAAGCAATGTAATCAGCATCAACATGCTTGCTCATATACCTATTTGGATGGTTAGGAATTGGATTATCCTGTAAGACCAGAAGAGCACAATCTATATTGTGCCTGTGTAACGTATTAGCCAATATAAGTTTGGTTAAGGAAGTCGTGTTAATTCAAGGATCTTACAACTAATGGTTGTGAAGAAGGTTCCAGTCTTGTCTTTGATGAATCCCTCTGTGCCATATACTAGATATTCATTGATTTCTGGGGGAACATAAAGCGCTTGTTTATCCACAAAAGCCCCAAGCAACTCAAGGGTGTTTTCTTGCCTCATGGTTTTAATTAGGACAGATGAGATCAGTGGAGGCAGTAAAGAAACACCTCCTCCTTACACAGCAGAGACTCTTCAGGCAGTCCCAGTCTTGTGTCTCCTGAAGCCTTTGGAAGAGAGTATGACTTCCATATCTTCCCATAGTGCCTAAATTACAGCTCACCTTCCTGGACCATGAGCTGTTACAAGACTGGAGAATGGAGGAGTGGAGATTAAATCTAAAAATGACCACTGACACCATGCACAATATGCCTGAACCAGCTCTTTTTTCCCCTTTTGGAATCTGGATCAGATTGCACTTTCTGCAGCTGGAAGTCAATGAGAGGCAGGCCCTAAAGTGATGCTTCCCACAACAGCCCGGTCTTCAAGGCAAGTCTATGAATTATTGGAGCACTAACTAACATTGTGACAGATACTGTAATCAGTATCTTTTCTACAATAAAACAATTTACACATTTCATGGTGCGCTCATCAAAATTAACTTTTCAGCTAGAATCTTATCAGTAGAATATAAAGCAGCTGGTTTGTTTATGTTTTTCATTGTTCATTTCAAGGAATTCTCCATTTGTTTCTTACAAATTAATATCTTGCATCACGTCTTACTCTGATGGCTTATTTTACATTTGAGGAATGCAAAACAATTGCACAATAAATCACAGGAGGAATGTACATGAGGGTTATTTGTCATGCTTATAAATAAATGAACTTTAGCAATAGCTGATAAACAGAAGATTATGGACAATTCCAGCATGGTTTCAAAAAAGATCAGAGCATGACTTAAGTCCTTAATTAGCAAGCTTCTTTATATTGTTCCATAACCTGGAAACACTGTAAGAGAAGTGGCCAACTTCTCATGCAAGCTGGCAGTTGGCCACCAGGAATAAGCTATAAAGCCCTATTTGTTCTGTGCCTCTCAGTTCTGACACAAATGGAGGCATTCAGCACCTATGAAAATAGGTAAATCTAGGAAGAAATATCATCCTACAGGTGCTTAGATCTTAAAAACTCAGCTTTGGCTACTAAGATTGAACTAGAGAATCAAATTTGGCCCTGAGTGTTCTTTCATGGCTGAACGATGGAGGACATTTTGATATGCACCGAAATCTCTTCTGATGAACTGTTTGCATGCTCAACTCTAGTGTACCTTTGTCATTCAGCACAATGCAGTTAAATGTCCCACTGAACAGGATTATCTATTTGTTTAAATGCTTCCTGAACCAAAGATGGAGCAAGAAGGTTTATCTAGCCTTCAATTTGCCAGTGGAAATATTTGAGAGGCTCAGATTTTTATGGGCTAAGATTGTTTTTATTAGAACTTGTCATATCCATGAAAATTGTACTTAAAACTTAAGTGTTGTAAAACTTAAGCAGACCTCAGTTCTGTGGTATAAGCATATTCCCAATTACTGCTGCTTTCACTTATGGAAGTTTAAACTAGACCCCTTTGAAATTCTAGATTTGGTCCAGCTCAGAGAGAAAGGAAAAGGATAAAAGGATAGCTTTCACTAGAAAGGCCTATTTCTTCAAAATACGTCTGAGACCATGTGCATCTTTCTGAGTTCAGTTCAGGACCAAGACTTGGGAACATGGCATATTAATACAATTTCAGAAATGGAAACATACATATTTTTGAAATGCAATGATGGGAGGAGCAGTAATTTCAATATACCAATCTTAGTAGCAGATTTCTGAAGTATAATTACCAGCAGTTTCAAAGTAGCCACCATTATGATAACAGGATGCAATTAATTCAGATAAATCTTTATCCATCGAGATAAAGTGCAACAGAAGGCAAAGAAAAGCACTTGGATATGCGTGCCTTTGTGTCAATAGCTTTGCCATAACAAATAGAGCTAGCATTGCTCTTCAGACTCTGGTATCCGCATTGCTGCTGTCTGCCAAAAATGCTTGTGAGCAGTACACTGCTCTTATTGTCTATTGTTATTATCTAGACGTCTATCTTGGGAACAGCTGAAGAGTCCTTCAGTTCTGTGTCAGAGGGTGTGGTGCGATGCTGGGGTTGGGCTGAAAGAAGCTCTGCAGGAGAGTGGGTCCACACCAGCCCACCTCCCCTCCCTGCTGGCACATGGCTGATAAGGCAGTTCAAACCAGCAGGAAACTAACTCAGGGAGGAGGAAAACAGCCCATGGCCAGGGCAGAGGGCTGAACAATCTATGCAAACAGGCACGTGTTGGAGCTGGTGCAGGGACGGGGAGGGATGGGGACAGACATCCTCCACAGGGTGCGACTCTGGCCTCGCTCGGCTGTCTGACACACCCTCGGCTTCTAGGAACAGGAATATGACAACAGCTTCTTTGTGTTTTGTCCTCCAGTCTTTGGGAGTACAGTATGTATGGGCATTGGTGTACCATGCACAAGGAGAATATCAAGCTTGGAACTGAAAGACATCAGATGATTAAATTTGCCAGAAGACGGTACTATTATAGCTTCAGAAGCAGACGAATCCAGATCCAGAATCAGCTGTTTTTCTCCTTTTTTCTTATCCATTACACTGAATAATTTGCTGAACAGAAGATACTTTCAGAGATCAACACTGAGCCATGAACTTGAGCCATAGTCACTCCTGATACCCAATCAGTAGCACTAACAGCAAGCTACAACACCCATTGCAAACTCTGAATGCTGAAGAGACCAAGTAGTCAAAGTCTGCACATTTGCTCCAAGTCTTTGCTTGGCATGCATGTTCACCTCAAAGGGAGCACACCATTTGCTGTGGGAGAGATTAGAACAGACCAAGGTACAGGGCTGCAGGAGCTTGCCTGGTACAGGTGTGCTTCAGGTCTCCCAGACATCCTCATATAGCAGGAGTGGCCTTGCACCTCCAGCCAGCCATTAGCCCCCTGCCAGACTCTTCAGGAGAAAGCTTCCAAGGAGCATTCCCACGGCCACTTTTGTACAGACAGGCAAGTATGAAAACTATGAGCCCAAGGGGGTTTCCAGATCCATAGAGTGGCTTAGATTAAAAGCATCCTCTGAAAATAATCTGGTTTAACCCACTACCTTGTGAGCAGGGACATCTTTTAGTAGGTGAAGTTGCTCAAAGCCCTGTCCAATGAGACTTTGAGTATTTCTGGAGATGGAACATTCACATTTCCTCTGGGCAACCTGTTCCAGTGTCTGACCACCCTCATGGTGTAGCTTTTCATCCTTACATCTAATCTAAATGCACCCTCTTTCAATTCAAAACCACTGACACGTCCTGTCACTTCAGGCCTTGGTAAAAAGTGTATCCATCTGTCTGATATGTTCTCCTTGTATATTGGAAATCTGCTCTCAGCTCTCCCCAGAGACTTCCCTTTTTTGTGGCCCTCCTCTGGACCTGCTCCAACAGCTCCATGTCCTTTTTGTTGTTAGAGTTCCCAGACCTGGATGCAGTACTGCAGATGGGAGCATCACACAAGTGGAGCAGAGGGGGAAGTCACCTCCCTTGTCCTGCTGGTCACGCTGCTTTGATACAGCCCAGGATATGGTTGGCTTTCCAGGCAAGTGTACAATACACCAGTACCCTAGTCCTTCTCTGTAGAGCTACTCTCAATCCATGACACAGTGTATGACTGGGAGTTGTCCCAGCCCAGGTGTAGGACCTTGCACTTTGCCTTGTTGAAACATGGCAACATGCCAAACAACTGCTCCCAGTCCTTTTCAGGGAAGATTTGCAGAGCAAGACACAGCTTGGTGGAGAGGAAAGTCTCTGTGCTGCTGAAATAACACAGGCAGGTGCAGATCATGCCACTGCAGAACACCTGGCAATTGTCAAAATAGCAGAAACTAGTCAATTAGCGTTGATAGTTCATTACAGAACATGTTTTACTTTATGACTATTAAATCTTTAATCCTCTACTAGCATATTTTTCTCTCCCTTCACATAAACAGCTTCTGGTTCCCAGGAATGAAACAGGGTTTTTTCATACAGTCAACCACAGCCCAGAAGAGCCACTGAAAGGAGAGTAAGCACTGAGGCATCCTCTTTGCTTTGTTGTTCCTCTCATTTTCTCTTGATAGATCTTGAATTTTCATTACCAGCAGGCTCCAAAAGTGTCTGTGGAAATAAAGGAAAGAGCCTGGGAGGCAGGGGGAATTCTTAGGGTTGGGTATGGATTACAGGCACCTTCTCCCTCCTGCCTCCATCAGTGACACGTCATGGTGGTAAACAGAGCCTTCCCCAGGGAAGTGTTATTCAGTGCAGCCCAAGGCTATTCCTCACAGCACCATCCATCCAGGCTGTACATTGCTGGGCTGGAAGGTTCTGAGCACTTAACATCTGCATCCTCACAAGAAAGCTTAGCAGGAAATATGCACATAAATAACAAACACATAAAGATTTGGTTTTGCACCCTGCAGATTGCAGTGCTTTCCTCCAGACAGTCAATGTAGTACCCTGAAATCTCATCTGCAAGGCCTTGGTGTATTGAGGTAACAGAGAAGTCTGCAAAGAGCAATCCTGTATCTATAGTCCTGAGGAGACACTTATGCTGAGGATTGGTAGTTGTTCATTCTTTGCATGCAATTTTCTTTATTTACAGGACGTTCCTAGAGAGCATAGTAACACAGGCTAAATTGGACCATCCAAGTGTTCTGCTACTGTTTCTGCAAATCCTGTTGTAGTGCAAGGATAATAGATTGGTTCCTCATACATCACAGCATCACTAAAAACAGAAACAAAGGCTCATCCATCAGTGAGGTTATCTCAGCAACATCAGAAAGACCCACTCCTGGATCCAGCTAATAGCCAATGTACTTGCACATTCAAACATTCAAATCCAATATACTGTGTCTTGTTTTTCACAGTACTGCTGCCCATTTACCGTTGTTTGGGTCAGAGTAACAATTACAAGAGGGAAGGAAGACTTCTTCTGTAGCAGAAGAAACTATAGCAGAACAGCCTTTTACATTGAGAGCTAGATGTTTGTCCTTCTAGGCAAATGCCAGGTGATTCATGCATATCATTGTGGGAACACCTAGCAACTTCAGAATGGGGTTAAGTGATATTGCATATCCTCCTGTATACATTAAACTATGATTAATCACTAAACTTGTACATAACACTTTCTAACTCTTGTACTTTCCCCTCCAAAGCGCTTTGTTGCAGGAGGTGCCAGAAACCAGCCAGAATATCAGCACAAGTTTCTAGGCTTCATATTTGTGTGTATGCAGTAAACATAACTCCTTGTGGTTTCTTCTTTGCTGCATAAAGAGCAAAAGACTTGAAATATGTGACTAATTACAGTGTTTTGCAGAACTTGAAATTTGCTTCATCAGATGGACAGGGATCACAGTCAGGGAAAGCACAAAGTGAAATGGGGACTTCACGCTTTGTTATGTGCTCTGCTCCAGGAAGGACAACAAGCCCTGCCATCAGTGGTGCAGACAAACAAATCTTTTAACCTACCTTTAACCTAGGAGTTTGTTTGCCTTGGGTTTGTCTCTGACTGAAAAACTCAACAGGTGGGTTTGTCCACCTACTCGTTAGCTATACCTCCCTGTGTAAAGACCCATCTTCCTCCATCACACTCCACACAGTATTAGCAGCGTCACAGTCAGAAAACAGCAGTATCTCAGCTATCAACCTCACACAGTTAATGCTTGTAGAATTCAGGCTTAGTACAAGTAGCCTGTACATTCTTCACCCAGCAAAATTTGTGAAAGCAGGCTTGAAAGAAATACACGTTGGCTACAATGGCCTGTTTAAAATCCAAATTAAAGTGAGTACTCAGAGAAAATATTTTGTAGCATACACCCAAATTTATGACACAACAACAATAATAGTAATACCACCTAACTTTCATCAGTAGATCTCAAAAGCATTTTACGAAGAGATTAAGCATCCTTACAGCAGCTACTTCGCAATAGGCACGTTCAGCTGCTGACAATATTTAAATTACTGAAACAGATTAAGTGATATTATTAACTAATCACCTGCCAAGCCTTTCACATCAAGTTGCTACCTGGAGCAAAATATCATGCTTAATTTTGGAACAATTGAAGTTACGGTTTATAAGGGCAACTGCAAGCATAAACAGTAAGTCTGACAGCACAAATGAGTCTGCATGGCCTCATTTCAGTTTTGCCAGCTGTACATGCAGCATCTTTTCAGTCATACAGATGGTCTTCTGCAGAAGTCAGCGGAGGTGCAGGGAATGGAAGCATCTTGGGGAAAAACCTATGCTTCGAATCATCTTCGGAAAGATAATCTGAATGAATCTGTCCAGTAATGACAAGTTTAAATTAACAGAACCTGAATACCTCAGTGCTGGCAGGGGAAATAGTGCTTCAGTGGATTTGCCTGATGGAGATGGGAAGACATAGGCCTACTCACAAGATAAAAAGCTACTTTCTTCTTCCATACTGTTGCCGAATTTTGTTATGGTGCAATATCAGGCTATACTAGGTGGTAGATAGTGCATTAGATATGCACAGTGGGTGGTAGATGTATATTAAGATACTGTGTGAAGCAATAACGTTTCCTAAACTTTCTCTTTCTTCTACCTAGCACACAATGTAAAAAGAATGAAAACTACCCACAGGTTAGTGATGGGTAGATTTGAAAGGTCTGTATGCACTTGGAGATGTTTTGACTACGTAGCAAGTAAATAGTCTTACTGGCTGTCATGGTCCTACTAAGTCATACAATGTTTATGGACTTATATTTCATTTAAAAAAAATTAAATATTATTTTTAAAGTGTTAATTATGCAAAACAAAAATAAAATACATGTCTTACCCTCGCAGTGATGCAAAGCTTAAAAATATGGCCAAGGTATGTTTTTAAAAGCTCAGAGCCTAAGAGATATATAAAATGTCTCAAGCTGTCTTAGAAAGGATAAAATACAGCCTGCAGTATCTAAAGCTTTCAGTATAGAGTACCTACTTCTTCTTTGAGATGAGATGATGTTCAAGATCACAAAATTTGGACGTTCCAAAAACTAGGGCAGTCCTCTACTGAGGCTCCAAGAAGCAGAGGGAGGCCTTGTAGGACAGGTTACTCCACGACTAACTCAGTTTGGTGGCAGAAAGCAGGCAATGCCAATAGATATATTGCACCTGGACAAGAGAAAACCAGTCATAAAATAAAATAATTGATGGAACGAAAGGCAACCCTACAAAACACAGACTCTAGGATGCCTCTGTCACAGAATGGACTTGACTTCACATAGTTATTGCAGGTGTATTTGTGACAAGTCTTTATTTTGAAATGACTTTAGATCTCTGAAAATGAGAATATAGGTATGCAACAGGCATCTTTGAGATAGAGGAAGCTGACTGCAGAGCAGTATAATGCTTCCCCACTTCCAATTCCTATATCGCAATTAAAAAAAAGAAAAAGAGCAAAGAAACCTGTTTTTTAAAGTTCATGGATCTTTCCCTTCTTGCAGCTCACGTTTTGTCAAATCTTGCAAAACAGTTGCAGCAGTTTTCACATGAGCCCATTGCAATGGAATCAGGTTATACTCTGTTTTCCCTCATACCTCAGCTGTAGGTGGGGCCTTTGTGTAAGTGCCAGGACGAGTCAAGCAATGACTGTCAGGTAACCTCAGAATGTAATTAAAATGAACACTGAAATAAAACATATCTGAACAAGAAGTTTGAAAAGTTTAAGAGTGATGGCAGTTGCCAGCAAGCTAGATTTTAACAAAGGAGTCAAAATCTCACCACAATAGACAGGAAGATGATGATATTCTAGAAAACAACTTTGGGTTTAACCGTATAGCAGAATGTTACAAGGGATTGTCCTTACATCTTAAAGTTCTCTTATGGTCCCTAAAACACACAGCACGCAAAGCTTTGCTCAGGGAAACCTGCATTTTCAATTTAGCAGGAACCAAATAACTGCACCAGATCTTTGTAAAACAGAGATGACTGCACTCATCAGCTTCTGCATGCAGGCACCTGCCTGCGGGCCTGTAAGTGAGATTGTAAAGAGGGCCATGACACATGTTAGTACAAGGCTACCAGCAATCATTTCCATTAACAGAACACTACGATAACTGCTATATCTGCAACTCCCATTCTTGGACACGTCTCCTCAGTTTTCCATTCACAGCTCAAGAAAAGCAACTCTACCATCTTCATCCCAGCCCATGCCAACTAAAACACCTTGGTCACTAGAGATGCACCACCAACTTTTTTGATACATCAGGGACTGAGGCAAGGCTTTCCTATACCTAAGAGGCACAGCACACAGCCTCTGAGGGAGCTGTGAGGCATCACTTGCTTCCAATGAGTCCCACCACAAGCTAGTCTACCCCACACTGCCAGGCAGAGCTGCTCTCTGTAAACACTGCTAGTTAGTCTATTACCAGAGGCTGTAAACAGAGATACCTACCAGCAGACATGCTTATATGGAGTCTTCGATCTAGTGCAGAATGACACAAGTCCCCTGTGCTGAGTGCTAAAGACCCCCACAGGGGCTAAATTTGCTACTCCTAGTCATTATTTTGGAGTTGAAGTTAAACATGCACTTGGTAATTCCCAGCCTACCTAATTGATTTTACTTTGCTGGATTCTGCAGTGGGATTCTTCTTTGGATTTTACCACAGGTATTTTCTTTGTAACTTCTTTGTCTGCAGCTCATTCAGAAGTGTGTACTTCTAATGTTTGATATTTAACCATCAAAATATTTAAATCAGAAGCCTAGGACCAATGGCATGTTTGTGTTTCACAGGACATCAGTCTAAGTCCTGCCCTAATATTACTGCATGATCATAATATGCTTTAATATTTAGATACCATCCTCCATGTCAGAGGATTTCCATACCCCTACTGGAAGGAGACAATTTCATTATAAGCATTTTTAGAACAGGACTCCCTCCCTGTTTGATGCACAAAAGTACAATGACTTGCCTTTGTGTCAGGCTGATAGCAGAGCTAAAAGAACTCTGATTTCACATCTCCAATCTAGCATCCTGGCTAAAAGAAGCACCAGTTAGTTGTATACTAATACCTCTGCATATAACATTTACTTTACTGGTTTCTATTTTCCAACAAAATCAGACTGGGCTATTTTTGGCTAATACACAATACTTACTTAGGATCCTCTGACGTGGTGTCCACTTCTGCCTGTGGACTCAGATTCAACGAGAGTACACACTCAGTGCAGATGCATACAAACAAGTGGTTTTGGTGAAAAACGTCCCATTGCAGGATAAGTCCATTTTGTTAAGTGAAAGGCTGGGAAGCGATCTGTCTTTCTAGCTCTGATTTATTTCTATTACCACATGTTATCTCAAAGAAGAAAAAGCCAAATGCTTAGTGAAGTCGTCCTCTTCAGCGTTTATTGCAGAGCTGCTTCTGCCACACTGGCTTCACATCTTGAGTTCTTGTATGCAAAACAAAAGCAGTGGAACAGTCCAGCTTGATTGAAGCAGAAATTTTGCCCTCAGATCTGATCCTAATCCCTTTCGGGATCGCTTTAATGCTATCAAGGCTTCCATGTCAGCTTTCTCCAAAGAACAGCTTAGGGTGACCTCCAAGTGCAGAAGCATGTCTGAAAATACGAGGAGGGAAAGAAGGAAACTCTGTAAAAGAAAAATTATCAGACATTTTGCTTTGATCTTACTGTATTGTTTTGATTTTTTTTTCTTTTCTTAAAGTTCAAGTATTTTCTAGCCTGTAGCTATGCTAGCAAAAGGAATGTGTTAACACGCCCTTCTGCTTGTTGATGATAACTATATTAAGATAGGCTTTAGATCAAAAAGCAGATGGAAAAACAGAGGTATAGTTTACAAACTTTATTAAGGAAGAAAAGTCTAACTTAAAGATACCTTGTAAACTTTTATCACTACTGTTAATTATTAAAGCATATGGACTAATTTTGCATCTGCTGTTGGAAGGAGTTGATAAGGGCACCTCTGAAGAACTTCAAGTATCTTGCCTGCCTATTGATTTTGACTTCACCACCCCCAGGTAGTTTGGTTTCTCTGTGCAATAAAGACAACCAGCTTGTAGTAAAATGCCAGGATGGGTCTGGCTTTGCATGCAAACAAAGCCCAAAGAGAAGCAATTTTTGCTGAGAATGTTTCTCACACCGAAAATGCTAATTTGCTGGTATAAGCTTTAAATTGGAGCTGTACAAAATCCAAAGAGAATTGCTGTGAGGTAAATGACATAAGGGGGTGCAGGAGTAAATAAATACCTTGGTTAGATGTATTCAAACACAGTAGACAGTATTTTCACCTCTCCTCCTCCTCCCTCCAGGAGACAGTGAGAGACAAATTACATTACAAAGCTGTTAAGAACTGCAAATATTAAATGAATTACAAAAAAATCATTACAAGCAAGCTTTATCTTCTTCAAGCAAAAAGGAGACTGAGAACCTCTCAGTTCATTCAGTGAAATGGCTTGCTTGGTGCTGAGCCTTGCCAGCCCTCTATGCTTGTGAAGTCCTGCTCCAAAGGCCTGAAGGACCACTAAGATTTTTGGAAAGTGGCAAAGTACAGCAGCAATAGCCACTAGAGGGCACAATTTTTCAAAATTTGGGGTGCCCATAGCACTCAATAAAATCAATTAACTGGTGGTGTGGACAGGGTAAGCTAGAGAACACCTACGCTTCTCAAGTCATGTTTGTTCAAGACCTAATGCAGGTAATGTATGTCCTGACGCTACCACAAATGCTGTTCCTATGTAATTACAGACAGAATTACACCACAGAAGACTCAAATCCTATAGTAAGAGCCTTCTTTGGAGTATAAAAATGCAGATTTTCATCTCTCATTTGCTTTGTGTTTTGTTGTTTTTTTGTTTGGTTTGTTTTTTGTTTTTTTTTTAACTTGAGCTTCCAGCAGACATCAAAGGTAATAGACCACCTTTCTCATTATTCCTCCATATATGAGTGCAAACATGTACACTCAATTCTTGTAACTCAAATACAGCCCCTCACAGGTCTCTTAGTTTGGTTGACGAGATACGATTTAGCAGGCACCTTTCCTCTGCTACCTTTGCCTTAATAGCATTGCTACCTTCTTTCTGCAGTTTGCTTTTTCAATCAAAGAGAAATAGATATATTCGGTTTGCCTGTTTGTTCAGATTTAGTTTTAGAAAATCCATCACTTCCTTTCTCATCAGCTATAGTTGGATCATCCAACCTTATTCCCGCAAAACGCAGGTCTTATATAAAATAGAATCCTGTCTCACCAACTCAATGGATGTGAGGTTTAATATACTGTCAGCTTGAGAAAAAAGATAAGTCTAACTAACAAGAGGCTAGTAACACAATTCTGCAGTTTGAGATAATGTTCAGAATTTACTGAGTGCCTTTCTTTAGTAAGATCCTTTTAGTTAGTATTGTCAGTTGTGGCAGTGCAGTCATAACCAGGAGAGCATTTAACATGCATGGAACAACTTTTTTGTGACCTAAAGCACTTTAAGGAAAGAAAAAAAGAAAAATAAATAGAACTGCAACTTGTGCATAAAGTTCTGGGCATTTCTTCCTGTGGATGCCTGCTTAGTCAGCGTTTTCTTCCTTCCAGATCATTTTACCTGTCAGGATAAAAGTGCCCAACTAGGTAATACACCTCAGTCAAAAACTGTGATAGGATCTTATAGGCTGGTTTATGGGATGGTGAGGCTGTGCAGCCCAGCCTCTGTGAACACTGCTTGTGGATAGATTCTGGTTTGAAAAGCTAGGCTGTTTCCACTGATCTTTTTACTGCCACATTACTTTCTCAGAATGAGTGCACATGGGACAGGGTGGGTCATAGAAACAGCATGACACGTATTTCTAAGGAAAAGATCGTATGCTGCTACCACTTGTGCCAAAGCAAATACAAACACCCTGCTAGAAACATAAGAATTTTGCTCTTAATTTTCATTGATAGGGATGCTTAGAGTCTGGAGGCCCAGTCTCACGTGCTGGGTGCCAAGTGCTGCAGGCTGTCTCCCAGTGCAGGCTGCAGAAGGGTGCCAGACCCAAGCCAGGAGCTTGTGCAAGGGGCCACAAGATGGCAGAACCCTGGTGACCCTGGCTGCAGCTCCTAGTACTGGGTGGCACTGGTTCACCCAGCAGGCTTCTGCCTGCAAAGGCCTTTCTCTGTCCTTTGTCATCACATTATGAGAGGAGAAAAGGATCTGAGGTGTAGACGTGGGAAAGCACAATGCTACTTTCCCTAGGATAAAACGGGGGCCAGAAAACACAAGATAACAGGGTGCCACAGTGGGGTCAAAGGGCAGGGGCTCACTATGATCAGGCTTGCTAATGGAATCCCCAGCTCATGCACATCAGAAGAGAGCAGAAACCCCAGAACATGGCCCAAAGGATAGATTTTTCCTGATGTCCATGTTGAGAGAAGAAGGAAAGGTGGAAATCAGTGTCAAGTAGCTGTGAGTTTGTCTCCTTCATTTAGCTGACGGCCTTGCCTTGAGGAATCCACAAACCCTTTGGGTAGACTTGAAGGCTCTGCCACTCTGAACTTCCTAAAATTAATATATACACCTTCCAGAAAGCTCCCATCTTAATCTCCATTGACGGATTTAAGTAGATTATTTTATGTTCTCTGATGAAGCTTGCTTGTCAACACTAACTTTTGGGGAAAAAAAGACAAACGAAAAAAAAGCAGTCATACAAACACTTACACTTACAGAAGATAGCAATAAAGCCAAGACAAGTATTAGAATGGTGATTTTATGAAATGTTGCATTTTATTACTTCTGCATGTCAAGTAAATGTTCTCCAAAACCAAGCCCAGGAACAAAGCAAGGCTTACTATAGGAGAGAGCTGCTGCTCTCTCTGAATATCCCTCTGCAAAGGACCAGCAATAAGAGAAATACAGACCTAAAAGAAAGGCTTTGGGTTAAAATGATGTTAGTACTTCTAGTAGATGCATTGTAACAGTAGAAGTTTTCTTCTGCTTGTGACAGGGTTGGCAGGAACCCACAATAGCTGGAGCACTGAGGTACACACCTCTGGGTGTTGATAATTTGGTAATTCTTTGGTTCAAAAGAAGTCTAGGTGTATTTTAGGTCTCATCTGTGATCTGGCTTTGGAATGTATCATCCTTATATCCTCAAGTGCAATTGCAAAATATGTGGTATTCCCAAAGGTATAACTAGATGGAGGTCTTTCCTGATGTATAGAATATACCTGCCCACTTTGCTCCCACATGTACTACTATCCCCTATCTCTTTTATTTCATTCACATTTTCCAAAGTTTTAGCTTAGAAATCCTTGTTTGTGTCTGACCTTATCAGCTCATAAGCCTTATGAACCATCCCTCTGAGTACATCAGGACATCCCACACTCTCTCAGTTAGGGACATGAGCGAGTCTCTTAGCAGCCAGTCTGTAGAAAGTACCCTGTTGGAGGAATGCTTTGGACATGAACATACAGCTGTTACCACATTCACATGATGTACTAACCTTACATGACTCTAGTAGTAACTCTTTTTATGGTTCTCTGTGCCTGGCTGAGGAATGTGCATTGTCCAGACTACTACAGGAAACACTTTCTTGTTATTCCTGGGCTAGGACTATCAGATAGGCTGACCATGCACCATTTACTCCAATGGATGCTACAGATGGTCTGTGTCTGTGCTCAGTGCCTCTTGTTCACAGTGAATGATTACTTTGCACTAGGAAGGAAATAATGGCCTGAGTCAGATTTTTAGGTCCAAACCTGAAGGAAAGAACACAGCCAGTGCTGGAGCAAATGCAGATTACATCCAAATGTCCGTTATAATCACACTTGCATCGCAGTGGGATTTCAGCCAGCCATTTCTGCATTAGCTGCCTTGTTTTCCTGAGAGGAATTATTTTTCCTGGATAGGACTGCTCTTTTTGGCTGATGAATTTTCTAGACATTGAGTGTGACTGTTCAAATGGCACGGTGAAAGTTATTAGGGTTATCTGTCCAGACCTTAGACATGAGTTTTCCATGAACAGCAGTGTGTTTCGTTTTCCTTTGCCCTTCAGGATTCTAATTGTGCTTGCATTACAGTTTTCCAGTTATTTGGCATACTGAAATTTCGTATTTGGGAAAGGAAACCAGGGGAAGAAATTCCATTCTGCTTCTTGATCTTATTTGTCCCTCAGCATTTCAAATTGAGAGATCTAATGTGATGGGTTAACTCACTAAATTCTCCATTATTATTATGGCAAACAACACTTTCCTGCTTCTTCAGTTCAGGCCTCCCTGTCAGTGTTATCTGGGAGAAGATAAGGCAAAAAGAAGAAGCAAGAAGAGAAGCTAAAGGGAACCAGTGCCATGAAGCAATGGGTACTCAGCAGCACAAGCAGTAAAGCCCTATTTGACACTCCTCCCACAAACTTGTGGATCACCTGCTTTACAGGCTTGCTGTGGCCCCTAAAACACTCTCCTTGCTGATGTTTATGCTTTTGTGATGGAATTTTTCAAGAGTTATTGCCAAGAGGAAATGTTTGTGGCTGAGAGCTGATTTTAGCCAGTGCATCAAATTCTCTCCAGGATTAGAGATACTCTTGTGGCTACTCTAAGCTTGAGGAGCAGGACAGATCTTGAGAGCTTGGGATTTCTGGCCAAGTATTTTATCCTGTTGTGACAGAAGCTTATTTATTCATGCCCTTTTTTCTTAGCAACCACAAGCTGCCCCTCAAGATATCAGTGCCCCACTATGTCTGAAGTCCCAGTTTGTAAGTGATGGTAACAAGTTCTTTATTCTATCCTTCATTTTGCTTTGATCAGACCGTGAACTCCTTGAAGCACAGACCATATCCACAATGAAGGGATGTCCTGGTGTAAATCATAATCAACAGTAACATGGCACCTGGAAGAAATGTAGTTAGTCCAACAGGTGAAGCTTGAGCAATTAATTTAGATAGCATTTTCTGGGAGTCCTTTCCAGTGATGGATAGAAATGGATACTGATGGAATCTGCATTCCTTTCAAGGCAGCTTGAACAGTTCATCTTATTTTCTTCTCTCTTTCCCCAAGCATTCGAAAATGTAATTGTGAGGGCCAAGACTTGCTCAGGGAAATACAGTTGGAGCTTTTCTGATTTTCTGACTTGATTAAATGCAGCAAGATTGCACTCCAGTGAAAAATCTGCTGTGTGTGCCTAGTCATGTCAGGAACAGCAGGACCACATAGAGAAATGACTGCTCTGAAATTCCTATAATATTATCAGTAAAAATGAAATGACAGAGTTCTCCTATTTTTTGTTTTTGGTTGTAAAGCCCAATTCAAAGATAGTTGCATTGCTCTTACATCAGCAGTTTGGCTTTCACTTTTAAGAGGAAGATGTCAGGGTAGGGATTTGAATGAGATAATGTCCTTTAATCATTTACCGTAATTAAGATGAATGAACTTTGGGCACAGCATATCTTTCCACTTACATCTCTGCCCAACCCTGCTTCTTTAAGTCTGTTCTCCTAATATTTTCTCATTTCATTTGGAATGGGAAACTGAGCATGTTGTCAACTTCAGCAATAAAAAGTTTGAAAGAAAGAAAAGGAAGAAAGAAAAGAGAGAAAGGTCTGGATAAATAATATAAATAAATTTCAGCTACATACAGACCAAATAATCACTGTTTTCACACTGACCTTTTTACTTCAATTTCTCTTTTGAGAATTTATGTACAATTTAAGCCTTTAGAAAGCTTACTGAATCTTAGATTTGTTTCCTTATCTCAATAACAGCTTCAGTAGTTTCTCTGAGATAAAACACATGTAATCTCAGAGACAAGAATTTTCTGTCCGCTGCTGAGTCAAAACTGCCACTGAAGATAATGTTCTTGCTGAGGGAGTCTAAGAATGCAAGCAAGGTTTGTAGGAGGAGGTAACAGACTGGCTGATATAGCTGGCAAAGCAAACAAGAGTCTGGGTACAGAAATTCTTCTTTGAGTCAAAAAATAGAAGAAGCTGAAAAGCTAGATACAAATTGGGAACAGTTGCTCTAATTTTAACCTGATTATGCTGTCCCCTTAGACTGTGATAGAGAAAAGACATTTCCAGTTCGCACCTGCAAAACAGGGAGATTGAGGTGCTTGATAAGGTAGCACAAGAAGATATTGATACTGAAGCCATTAACTTGGAAACTGGGCCTACTTTAAGAAGAGCAAAGGGCCTTTGAAAACCAATTATTAGATTTTATTTGATCTCTTCCCATAAGTTGTGCCTTTTTAATGATAAAATTCTGTCATCTGAATGAGAGCAGCGTCCATGGACCAGAGCACTGACCAGTTCATTTCTCCCCTTTTAATACAGACTGTGGGGTGACACAAGCCATTCTGTAAGCTTTCTCTCAGATGTGAGCTCTTACAGTTGAGTTCCTCTCCTCTTTGCTGTGAGAACCTTCTGATCTTTGTGGATTGTTCAGATGGATGAAATGTGGAAACCCTTTAGTCCTCTGAAGTTTTCTATGTATGATGGGGAGTGCCATAGGTGGGAACCAGTGCTATAGGTAGGAACTGGACTCTTCTTTCCATCAGACATTGACATGCTTCCAGCCCAGGGTTCCCCAGCACAAGCAAGATGCAGAGCTCTTGGAATGCGTCCAGAGGAGGGCCACTAAGATGATCAGAGGGCTGGAGCACCTCTCCTATGAAGAAAGGTTGAGGGAACTGGGCTTGTTTAGCTTGGAGAAAAGCAGGATCCGGGGAGACCTCATTGTGGCCTTCCAGTACTTGAAGTGAGCATATAAACAGGAGGGGGAACGGCTGTTTGTGAGGGTGGACAGTGATAGGACAAGGGGGAATGGTTTTAAACTGAGACAGGGGAGGTTTAGGTTGGATATTAGGAGGAAGTTTTTCACACAGAGGGTGGTGAAGCACTGAAACAGGTTTCCCAAGGAGGCTGTGGATGCCCCATCCCTGCAGGCATTCAAGGCCAGGCTGGATGTGGCTCTGGGCAGCCTGGTCTGCTGGTTGGCGACCCTGCACACAGCAGGGGGTTGGAACTCGATGAGCATTGTCGTTCTTTTCAACCCAGGCCATTCTATGATTCTATGATTCTATACGTTGTAGTAAAGTCAGGACCCAAAATGGAAGGGAAAAAGACCAAGTGTGGTAGGAATGTGTGTGCATGTGTATGGCAAGGAAGAGCAGGAGTCAAGGAGCTACAGCAAGGGGGTGTGGGAGAATATTTTAGACACACTCACAAGAATGGTCATGCAGACATCCCCAGAGACATTTGACATTGGGGTCAATCATGTCTTTCAGCTATTTGGAGGACAACATCATTGCAAGTTTCAAAAGGATGATCTGCAAGTGCAGCCAAATCCGGCTCATTAGGGCACCTGCCAGTCTTTATCAGTTGTCAAATAAAGCAGATGGATTTGGTCAGCAAACCTGCAGATAAAACATTAAAGGTTTTGTTGGCTTTTCTTTCGTACTTCAGGCCTCACTTCAAAGCTGATTTCTGCTTTAAAGTTCTGACTCAATCTGACAAATAAAAGAAGTTTAAGTTCCCAGTTAACAATATTTATTTACAAAAAAAAACAAAAACAAAGCAAACAAAAAAAAAAAAAAAAAAAAAAAAGCAAAAGACAACACAGGTGACCATTACAAAGTTTAGCATAGGTAGACTCAACTGTAATTTTTTCAAAAGAGGAGAAAAAAGGGTTTAGCAGAGGATACAGCAAAATCATTCTGTAAATAGAAAAGCAAACGTTAATGATAGTCACACAGTAACAAGCATTCAATACCTCTTATTCTAGTAGTTTAAAATATTTTACCAGCAGCAACTGTGGCACAAGTTAAATGGCATAATTCTCATATTACTGTAACATCTGAGTGCTCTGCTTAGAGAGAAGTTCTCAAGAATTGATACTGGAGCTAGTGAAGGAGAGCTGCATCTCCCCTGTTAGGGTGGATATTAGGGACAATTGTCCCCTGTAGTTTAGGGAAGCTATAAGTGCTGCTATAGTACAGATAACTCACTGCTGTATCTGTTTTGGAGCTGGCATTTGCCACCAGTTTGCCCTCAGTGAGGCTGTGCTGTGCAAGCCCAGATCCCTCCAGTATTGATCACCAGTGGGAAAAATGCTCCTGACACCTCTTCAGTCACTTTGGACACCTGCAGCAATGATATCTGTTTCAACACACCTAGTTTTGTGTGGGTAGAAAATCCTTATCACTTAGGTGTTTGTGCAATACAAGAACATTGGAAAGAAACATAGATACCATCAGGGGGAATTCATTAACAAAATGCAAATTCATCTTCTCAGCAAGCTACTTATATTTTCCATTCAGCCCTAATTATGATTTACAGTCATTACAAAGAGTACCTCTAAATATTCATCACTTTCCAGCAGCTGTTTCCTAATCAATGTCAGTGCACATGGACTGGAAGTTGCTTCAGATGTATCTCTGATACTGAGATTGAGAAATGAATGTCTTTCTGGGATTATTGCCAAGGACATAAATCTCACAGCCTTTTCTTGAGTGTAGAGGTGTGAAGGAGGCGCTTAAGGAACAGACCTTATCCTGCAGTGATGATTTTGGGGAGATATTGTTGAAGTAAAGAAGTTACAAGTGCTTGTCAAAGAAGGCAGTGGTAAGAGGGAAAAGAGTTTTAGCAGAATTCAAGCAAATCCTTTCTGCTGATAAGTAAGAAAGCGCTGGTTCCATTTGGCGAGGCCCTCATTTATCACCTGGGTACAAAACTAATTATGTGACTCAAACAAGATCTATGAAGTGATGCTTTTAATTATCTCTTCTATGTAATAATTCTTTATCATGCAGACGTGAAAATGATTTCCTGCTCCCAAAAGATTGCATTTGTGCTTAGAGAGGAGAAAACAGCCCAGATTCTACTTTAAACAGCACAAGCCTGCATCTGCCACAGTGTCATCAAAGGTATTGGAATAACACAGGATTTAGTATGTCATTTAGAGTGATTCTAGTCTCAAATTATGCTGGTTTATCACTATACTTCTCCCTATACCTAGGGAGTGATATGCATTAAATCTCACAGAGAATCTCATTCAGTGAGGAGTACCTGCTGCTGATACAATGGCAGACTTGCACCACATTTACCAAGAAAAAACACCCAAGTCAAAAAAAATCACCAAGCATGCAATGTCTGCATCTGATATTTCAGCTGACATTTACCTGGAGCAGCACAGGCATTCAGGTGGAGTTGTATTAACTCCTAAATCTTCCTTTATGGTGTGGCATTAGCATAGAGTGAGTGCCAGTGAAATTAGCCCATCGTTGTACTGAATAAACAGTGCCTGGGTTGAGACAACAAGCACATGGATCTTATCTGTCAGCAGCCAGATCATCATCTAGGCTTTTACTTATTGTCTGCTCTGTCAACAGTTCCCCTGTAGAGAAAAGAAATGGCAACTGTGATAGGAACAGAAGCCTGCAGTGCACAAGAAACTTTTTCTTTAGCAACCTGCCAGGCCACAAAAACATAAAATTTTGAATAGGCAGACACATTGCTACTGAAACAGAGAGCCTTTGGGCAGTGTTCAGCAATGGGATCACAGTGAACTCCACCTCAGACAAGCATTTGATATTGCAGATGTTGCAGAGTTCTGTAGTTGCAATTAATCATTCCCATGTTTCGCCAGAAAATCCAGATCTTTAGTCAAGAATTGTGGTTTGTTTTGCTTTTCTATGTGCATTTGTGTCTTTATCTAAATCAACAGAGAGGTATAACAAACAAACAGAAGACCCCAAAGAACACAGTGCTTCCATCAATGGAGTATTTTGGCTGGAAATTTAACCAGTAAAAGAAGGAGACTGCAGTGTGTTTCCCTTATTTCCTTGCAGCACAGTTTGCATCTTCTGTTTCCTTTTCTTTATCCATCATGCTGCCATGAAAAGATGTATTTCAGGATGTGGGCACAGAGCAATGGGAAGTACCCCTAGGCAAACATTAGCTCCTCAGCCAGCGTAGGATGCCTCTGCAACGTGTTAATTTGAGGAGGCTCACAAAGGAAAGATTTATCAGCCTGCCAAGGCTGCTGATAAAAGGTGACCTACTTTCATATCCAGCCAAATTTTTATTCCATTTCTTGCTAATCCATCAGGGTGCACAGAATGAGGTGGAGTCATCCTCAGGAGCATGGCCTGAGCACAGGCTGTCAGATTTGATGAGCTGCCATGCACCCATTGGGTCGGGCAGTAACATGGGTCTTGAAAAGGCGAAGAGGGAGATATGTAGCTGAGCAATTTGCAGAAGTTTATGACAGGCATGTACCAAGTTAGAGTATCGTGTGGAGGAAAGCCATGCTTTGAGGAAGGGAGATGAACCTTGAAGCAGCCACCTGCCTCTAAACCTTGGGAGATCTGGCTACATAGCCATGATCATCTCTCTGATCAGACCGTCAGAGTTCAAACCGTCATGAAAAAGATTGCCTTTTCCCTTTCTGAGATGATTTGGGCATCTGCAAAGCCTCTAACATCCTTGCATCTTCAACAAGGCAGAGAACTATTTAAATTAAATGGCTTTACTACAAAGAGGATCTGGCAGTGGACAGCTTTATATTATTAACATTTCCCAAGAGTGATGTTCCACAGTGGCAGGCTGATGTAATTACCAGAAGTGAAGTTGTAAGTCCCATTGAAAAAAAAACAAGAGATTTGTTAATGACTTCAAAGAGGTAAAGATTTGTATGGATTTGCACTGGGATAGAAAATGCAATGGGTTAGAAAATCAGGTCCCTCAGTGTCTTTAATCTTTTGTGAGCTTTATCCAGACATTTTAGTCTACAGGGGATTAAATTAGCTTGCAAGAGACACTTCCTAAACTTTCAATCTATCTGAATGTTATATTATGTGGATTTTATTCTATTAGCTAAAAAAAAACCCACAACCTTTTCAAAGCTCTTTGGATTAATGGCTTGCAAACAACTAACATTAGCTTAGTGTCAGCCCGGAATTCACTTTCATGAATGTGGAGACAGACAATGAGCCAGCAGTGATTTGCCTTTACACAAGAAATTCACGTATGTATTTATTTAAGCACGATAGAAAGTCCTCAGGATGAACCAGTAAATTATCAAAACTGGCAAGTCAGGATAAAGTACACTGAAAAAGGCATTTGAGAGGACTTACAATGCAATATATTTCACAGAGAATCTATGAAAGCATATCAACAATTCTTCAGGCTATCTTGGCCCTCCTTTTTTTTCCTTGAGAATAATGGTTCTAAAGTAATTGTGTAGATTTGTTCAGCTATTTACAACTGATCATGTCTCACCTTTTGTGACTTTTTTAGGTATGGATCAAAGGGATATCTACTCTCAGTCCACACACCATGAAGAGATGTCCTGGAGAATCCGGTGGTCTAAGAACGTTGCTCTTCTTTTACAGTTGATGTAGGAATGTCTCTGCTATAAAGTAGTAAGGAGCCAGATTGTCAAAAATGGCCAGCATTGTTAAAAACCTCTAAATTGTCTGCATCGGAAGATCCTTTTCACTTCAAAGATGACTCTGAAGAAAAGAAAATCATCTTTCAAAACTTTTCCAGCTCCCATTCAGTCCTTGTAAATGATTCACCTTCTCCCTCTGACCTCTGGTTTCCACTGTACTTTGAAAAATCCACCATTATGAGAATTACACACAGATCTGGGTCAAGCATGGACAAATTAAGGCCTGTTTTAGTTGACAAAGAGCCTTCCTTCAAAAGAGATATCATATGACTTTTTGCCATTTGCCTTGGTTTCCCTCTGTGTTCAGTAGTAATAAAGGAACATACTCTACAGCAACGTCACATGGTTAAAACTACCTTGCTTTTTGAGACCTCTAGAGAGTGGCCAGCATGCTGGGTTGTGCATTACTATTTACCTTCAGCCAGTCTTTAGTGCAGCAGTCATGGACTGATATCCTCCAAAGAGCAAATTTATAGGGAGAGAACTCCAGAATGAGCTAAACTGACTGTGAATGCAGCACAAAGGGAATACTTATTTTCTCTTGTCACGTCCCAAAAAAGTACTGCTTGTGACTTTCTCTCAGCTCAGGCATTTCGTAGATAAAGCTGCAAAATTTATCTCCTTTTTGAATATCCTTACAAAGACATGTATCAACTCTGTGACTGCATCTCTCTTCCTCAGAGATACTGAATGAGGCAAAGGTGTTGACGCAGAAGAAGACTGTGGCTGGGCATACAGTACATACTATTCCCTGGGTTAACTTACTCATCAGAACAGGCTGACTGAGAAAGAGCAGGAACAGGGGAGTGTAGCAGTTGGCACGGGAGTCCTGGGAGCACCACTGCCACTTGCTACAAGGGCTTGTTCCAAACTGAAATTGTACCTGCAAATGTGGAATGCCCCGTGGGAATGCTTTTTCAGTCAACATAGGAGAGTTGGTGTTGTGAGCTTGGATTTAAGAGAGCCATAATGGGGTTCAAGGTTGGCCATAGCTCTGTGCCTCCTGCTCCTCTCTCTCTTTTATTCTGAGAATCCCATCCATTTATCTGTCAACATCCTGAATACCCTGAATATTTTTTTACAGACAGTAGCTTTAACATTTTGCAGGGAAGAATCTGCATCTGATGCAGAGAAACATCCTTTCATGGTACATGAATGCTCCTTTACTTTGGGGAGCCTTGATCCATTTCATTTTACTCACCACCATCAACTTAGAATATTGTCAGCCGTTAATTAGGACACACTGGGTCTACAAAAGGTAAATGAATGGAGAACTTTGATTCTGCTATATTTTCACTCTGCTTGAGTGTGGATTACTTTGTCCTTCTCTCAGTTCAGGACAGAGCAGTTGTAGTCTAGGCTTAATATGATGAGCCCTAGGCTCTGCAGCAACTGTAGCAATGCATAGCTTCATGGTAAGTTAGAATGGTTTCTGAACTATTTCTTCAGGATTTGTACACTATGTAAGTACACTGCACCTACAGTTCTTCACTGTCTCATGTGCAACAGCATATAGATGACACAGTGGACCATTTTGCCCATAAATTCTGTCTCTGCCATCAAAATATCCAAAAGTAAAAGTATCCAGATGTAAGCATAGGGATAAATATCTATAAAGAGTAAAGAGAGGTGTCTCCCATGGGCTATGTCCTGATGTGTAAAATAGAAATGGCTCACAATGAAGAAGAGTGCATCCTTCCTACAGACATTGACTGCAGAAGATGCTCAGCTTGAAGGGGTCTAATATTCATTTGACCACTGCCTAAATTTACTCAGGAGAGTTTGCAGCCACAGTAACCACTTGTCTGAGGACTGCACTTGCAATTGCCAAATGCTGGACAGCTTTACTTACTGATGATGCATGCTAGGCAGGCTCAGTGGCCAACAACCTCACTAGTAACAAACAGCAGATTACCATACAATGATTGTGCTCTAGGGTTGGGAGACAAAGTCTCTGACTGGAAAAACATACAGACATCATGTAGGAAAGTATGCTGTTTTGCTGTTATTTTTTTTTATTTTTTTATTTTTTGGCTACAGTTGAGAGACACATTAAGACTCAAAAATGAAATCAAGCCTTTAATTCTACCTTTAAGAAATAAAGATGTTCTCAAATATACATATGGACAGCAAAGAAAACCTGTCTTAGAAGGCAAATTGGTGAAATTGTCTAAGTAAACTTATAACAATTATTTGGAATGCTAATAAACTCCAGATTTAATTGCAGTTGCAGTGAAGTCTGTCACCTGTCAGCTTGTAAGCTCTCATTGTGTAAATCTGATATAAAACAGGTCTGAGTTAGTTGAGATGTCCTGACTTCAGACTGATGGTAGCACTGGGTTCAGTGAATCCCAGTAGGAGATGGAATTCCAACACACCAGACAAACTTTCCAGGCGTCAGCAGATTTTTTGCCTGTGATCGTTCTGGTCTCATTTAAAAAAATAAAAATGAAAAAAAGAAAATTGTTGAAATGAGATGAGTCACAATTAGTGTCCTTGTTCCTCTTCTGATTTAGAGCTAATCTTTTATTTCTTAGTTGAAAAGACATGAATTGCAATGGTACTGCTGAAGTCAGAGTGAAAAGAAAATCATACAGAAAACACTGGCAGATTGCAGGGAAGGTACAGTTCAAAACGTGGACAGACTGTGGAGCTGAGGCCTTTGTATACATCAGTGTCTTGCTGAAAGGCCCTCCTGAGATAGGCACATGGAAAAGCTTTATTTCTAGCATAGCCCTTTTGGTAGCTGGGATGTAAGAGAGTAAAACCATCCAAGGTTATTAATGAGGAGTACCAGTGGTGGAGATGCCTGCATGGAGCATCTTGTTTCCTTCACAGCCTCGTAGACCCTGTGTATTTATCATCCACTGCAGAAAAAGATTAGCCATGACCACCAAATACAGGACTAGCAGGCAAGTCTCCTGTTCAAGTGAGGATATCAAATTGGGAAAGTATAGTGCTACTGCATAGCTAAGTCATGCATTTGCGGGTGTTTTTTGTTTGTTTGTTGCTGTTTGTTTGTTTTTTGCTATAGTTGGACATGTTTCATTAGACATCTTCAAGAGTGTGAAAAAAAACTGGGAAACAGTCAGCAGTGATTTCAAAAAGGTATCTCCAGCAGTAAGAGCATCCACCTGCAATTGCACTGGACCACTGCTGGAAGCTAGGTATTGCCCATCAGTGACCCTACAACACTTCTGTGGAGACAGAGACCTAGCACACTTTTCAGGTCCATTTGGGATTAGCTCTTTAGGGCCATGCAATTCCAACAGATGTAGCTTTGTGAAGGCTAACTTGTTTGCTTGCCTATTGTTCAGCACATCTGAGCCCTTCCAGCCTTGCTGCATCTCCACTACCCAGATCAAAAATCCTGTTAGCAGCATACTGGAGAAGTGCTGAAAATAAGTACTGGGAAAAGACATGAGAATGTTGAGGTCCTAGGTGTGATACTGACATGACAGCATGTTTTGCAGATCCTAGCAGTGTTAAATCTTGTACTGTATCTTGTTCATGATATCTGTGTTAAGCCAAACACTTGATCTCGGGCCAAGAAGAATTCTCTGGGGAAAGGAAGATTGCCGTCTTCTCCAGTATGTGAGATACAACTCGTTTCCTCAGGCTATTGTTACTTTTCAGTACAATTTTCCTGCTGCACAATTGTTCCTGAACACGGGCATCCAGTGGGTCTCTTCTTCTCCCTTTACTTGCCACATTATTTATTCTGGCTCTCAGTCTTTACCACAGGTCTTAGTTTGTCAGAGGACGTTAGGAAACTATTTTGAAGCCTCTAACAATCAGTGACATGTGAAGGTGATGCTCTAGGGCCCTGTTGAGATTAAACATTTACTGCTTGGCTTGTTTGTGATGATGGGGCCTGGATGGTCTTCTCTTCTTATACAAACTGGCAGAGCTCAGCATTTCAGCGGCCTGGAAAACAGCCTTGTAGGCACCACTCCTGTCCGTAGTGCAGGACAGCTTAGCCTGGGAGCATGCAATCTCAAAGCAGTGCTCTCTATGCTCCAGTTCAAAAGTCTTTGATGAGTTCCAATATAGAAGATCCTGAAAATACAAGCAAGAGGTCTACTGATTGTGTGCCTCATCTTCATAAGCCCTGTAAACAGCATCTAACGAAGGTGGGCACTCATTTTCTCTTGTTGAGGAGAAGAGCACTGCATGGGCAGCACAAACAAAAAAATGCACATCTAGGCACTATGACTGACCAGATAGTCTCCTCAGTTGGCAGTGGATATTTTCTGTTGTGCTGCACTTTCCTTTGATTCCTTCTCCTATTTCTTCTACATTGTTAACACATAGTAAATCATGGAAAAGGCTTGGTACCTCAAAATATTTGCACAAGTTATGATTGGTACAAAACTTTGTGTCATCTATGATTAGCTGGGTGTATCAATCTTGTACTTCACAAGCTATCTACCGCTGTTTTAGGGGGTTGTGGTCTCTAATGGCAAAAAAATGATACTTCTTGGAGCAGAGCACTCATCTCACCACCCTTACCTTCACTCTCCTTTCCAGAATCTCTCAGGTTTGGACTCTACCCTGTTGTCTGCCATTCCCTGTAAACAGGAGTCATACCATCACAGCCTGGCTCCAAGCACAGTGACACAGCAGCTTGGTATAGGGATTACTACAAGTAATGAAACTGGACAAATGAGCTCTTGCTCACCTCTGTTTTACTCCATGTTTGTCATAGAATGGATTTTGATCATTCTGTAATACACGCAGTTGCAGGTGCAAGTATCACATGCTGACTTCTGGCATCTGCCTTGCCCTTGGTGGACTGCAAAGAGTTTGGAAATTAAACTGTAGACCTGTGTGCAGAACTGGAAAAATGGTCAGTGATGTCTAAATCACTATAATGAGACTTGTTAAGCTTGAATCTGACACAGTCAGATACTACATCAATTTACCAAGCAGAAGTTTCAAGACAAGCTAAAGAAAGCAGGTTTTTTCCCTACAAAAGCATAATCAAGCTCTTGAGCTCCTTGGCATTCCAGAAATCATGACAGACAAAAATATAAAGCAGTTCACAAACAAACAAACAAACCCCAAAGAAACAAACAAAACACAACAAAAACAACAACAACAAAAGTTTCAGAAGATGCATCTGCTATTTCACCACAAATGGAATTGATTGAAGATTGAAGTATGCGGTAGGGCAGAAGTGTGCTTGACTTTCAATAACATTGATTTAAACATTTACTGCTTACTATGAGCAGCTGGACTAAATATACAAGCCAAGTTGCTTTCTTCCTTTGCAGCAGTCTTTCCATAAAGGTATAATTGAGAATGGGTAATGGCTGCTTCTTGTTATTGCTGATATTTCATTACTAACCTTGAGATCTGTGTATGGAGCCAACAGAACTACAGTGGATTACAAGGATGCTGGCTGTTTTAGGGTCAAAGTTAAGTATCAGCTGAAGGAATCATGTTTTACCAATGTATATCATTTCCCCTGTGTATGGGAACTGCTGAGCCACGGCCTGAACCTCTGATTGACCACCTGAGGCGAGCCATGAGTCAGCCACAGGAGCACAGGTGAAGGCAATTCACCTGTGTGCTGGAAGGGGGGCAGCCTGGCTGCACCTCTCCTAGACCTATTTAAGAGCTGGCTGCCAGTGGGGAAGGATCTCTGCTGGAGATCTGCTCTGCTGGTGTTCTGTGGGTGAGCCCAGGATAGGGGTAAGCTTCCTATTTATTCTCTTTTGTTATCATAGTCTACTTTGCCTAACTCTCTTGTTTATTTTGTGATTATAGCATCCTAATATTCTTCAATTATGCACCCTGATAAACTGAACTAGAGAAATTGCTGGAGAATAGCATTCTGTTAAGCAGACCTTACTGCACTGGGTTAAATACTAAGACCAATTCAGAATAAATCACAAATTACAATGGTAAGTAACCAGCCCTGTACATATATAGTCTCTGTCATTTTGGAAGCAGCACAGAAAAAGCCAGAAAAACAGACTTATTATGATGGATTTGTGCCAAAAGGCTAACACAAAAATTCAGGCTGTCCTACCTACCACATTTTTGCCCCATTACTCTGAGGATAGCTATGTGCTTTTCTGGATTCAGATCTCCAAGTGGAATGTGATTCCTTTGAGAGCGGGGAGGTGCAGGCAAGCAGGATGCTTTCTGCTCCTCCTCAAGGCCCGTTGCATCATTGCCTTTGAGTCAACACATTTCAGACCTCCCACAGAGAGCAGATCTGGCTCTTTACCTGCGCAAGTCCTGGCATCATACCACCAGGCAGGCCTCCCCAGGGCATTTTGCTGAGGTCATACGTGACCATCACATACATTTCCTGGATCACCACACTCTGTGGAAGGCTGTTGTGTGCTAGGCAAATATTTATATGTATAAAATTACTGTAAGACAGAAGTTAGCTAAAAGAAGGTTTTAGAACATGAAGTCTGTGTTGTTTAACTTCCTGCAGTAAAATTTTTGCAACGTCAGCCAAGAAAGCATTTTTAGGAAGCCTTTCTGGGAGGGGGCAATCTCCAAAGGAAGTGGAAGAAATTTATTTGTTGTGATTTTGGGGTACCATAAGGCAGAAGGGAAGTAATGGAGGAGGAGTCAAACTACCCGGAAAAAGACTAGCAGAGGCCTGTGCTAAATGGTGTGAACTAGAACAAGACTGAGGATAATCTTGGGATGAAACAGAGAACTGGAAAGCTTTTACTTGGTCCGTGGTATCTAACCTGTCCACAGAATGGAAATTGTCCTGACATTTGTTGAGAAGCACTGTTAGCTGGTGAAAAGTCTCAATGTCTGGCAAATCAGCCTGAACAGCAATGTAAGTGCTGCTTTCTTGCAGACCACATACAGCAGTTGTTTCAGTTGTGTAGGTGAGACAAACCAGATACCCGAGCTACGTACTGAAAGCTAACAGATTTCTTAGGCAAAGCACAATGAAGCAGGATGACAAGAAAGCATTAAAGGTGTGCAAGGCTCTCATATTTGCATCCACTCACATTTGTTGGAACTTGTATCCTTGATCAGGGATGACATTTTGTCATTTCTGCAAATGAAAAAAAAATTCTTCAGATGAGGAATTTGGAGTTGAAGCGGAGCCAAAATTGCTCAATGCCATTAATAGAGCCCAGGCTGAGTTTTCATGCTGAAATAGCAACAAACCAAGGAAAAAAGTAACAACTTTAAGAAAGCAGTCAGGAGGCCATTGAGGGTATAAACTATGCAGATTTCTGTTCTCCCAGTTAGCACCTTGCTCCAGCCTCTTCTGATTACTCCTCTTTTTCTCATGCTGGTATTTTTCTGCTAAAATAAGCTCAGTTTGGAACAAAAGAAGGTAGAAGCATTCTTACCGTGTTTGTGTTGAAGGGCACAAGTGACCTCTTAAGTGCAGGTTAGGTATTTGCTTAGCAGATGCCCAAACTATGCCGGGTTTCCTACAGAGCAAAAATAACAGGATCACTAAACTAGAGCTCCTTTTTGTGTTGTTACTTCATTTCTTGCTTCAGGACAAGACCTTCAAGAGGAGAAATGTTCATATTCATGTCAGTGTTTTAATAATACCTGTGGCTTGTCACACTGTTTGGTTGCAGAAGCTAAACCAGCCATAAGTTAAGTGCTCCAGTAGTCAGGAGAGAGTCCTCATCCCTGGAGGTGTTTAGGGCCAGGTTGGATGGGGCCCTGGGCAACCTGATCTAGTACTTCTTGTAGACATTGGAAGCCCTCCCTGTGGCAGGGGGGTTGGAACTTGATGATCCTTGGGGTCCCTTGGAACCCAAGCCATTCTATGATTCCCTCTGTTACTATATACAAGCCAAGGAGACTGGTAGAATCCTTGGCAAACAGACGGCACCCAAAACAGGAACAATTTTGAATAATCTCATCGTTGCTTTTGGGCTTACTGACCAAGACAAAATATTTCTTATGAAGAAGCCCTAATTTTCTTTTAAAAATGAAGCTAATATTATGCATCCCAGCTATATTTCTTTTTTTCTTTTTTTCCTGTAGTTCAGCTACTCTTGTCACAATTTTGTAAACCCTCTGCTCATCAGTAAGTTGTGCTACAGCTGGGAAACTTCCTAAGTCCTGATCCAGTCATGGACTAAAGATTAACTGCAAGAAACATTTTGAGATACAGAACCAGTGAGCTGATGTCAGGTCCAATATAAACAATTTTTTCATACAGATGTATGTGTATAAGTATGTATGTACCTATAAATACATAAAAATGTATTTCTTTGTGAGCTTGTGGTTAAGGTACAGACTCTACATACCTTCCTGACAGTGTTGGCTTTCACTGTAGAGTTGCATTTCAATGAAGTATAATTATTTTGTCATGGAGAATCAGATCACTTTTGTATAGGAGGGGAAATGGAACCAAAAGGTTCACTCCGTCTCACTTCCCCAGCCAAGAAGATTTTCAGGTTTGAGGCTTCTGACAAGAGGAAGACACCAAGGGTTGTCTTCCAGACAGATCTCCTATCTGTGTTTGGCTGTCTGCATGATAAGCAAACTCTCGGCTCAACAGATTGGCGTGGCTGAGCAATTTCATTAACCTTGCTTCAGACAGCAAGAGCTGAGAATTCTGGAATAAGAGGTTCTATTCTATTTCAATGCTTTTTCTTTCTTTTCCCTTGGTTAATGTATGTATTTACAAGCACAGTAAGTAGCGTGTGAGAACCTTTCTGCCTGCAAACCTATAGTCCTTTTTCAGCTGCAGACTTGCACTGTAATAAGCCAATCTTTTTACTCCAGTTTTGCACTGGCTCTCAAGCTCCCCATGTTTTGTGACTCACATAAAAAGCCCGAGGGAGGGCTCATAGATTTTTATCACCAATGATGAACTGTGGTGTTTTCCAAAAGAATTGCTGATGTACATACAGTGATCTGTGCCCGTACATCCAGAACAGTCCTCTTTTGGCAGGAAGGTGTACAGTGGAAATAAAAGTGATGTGAGAAATAATTTCCTTACAGGGTGCTGTGTGAGGTCCAAGCTGAACTGAGAAAGGATTAAGCAGTTAACTCAGTAGTTATTTGGCAGGGTATGTAGGCTGGGCTGATGAGTTGCAAGGGCAACTCATACATCTCATCCTGCAGGGTATCTCTGGATGTCCAAAGGTCATGCCTTGCAAAAATAGCAGGAAATCAAGGTCCAACATTCCATGCAGTTTCTCAGCCTAACCTCTTGTTAAACCAGGAAAGTTGTAGAGATCATCCAATAGCTGTAAGCTGTGTGTTTGGTGGCATCTAACTTGAAATGCCCAACATCCAGACAAGGAAACCTGCAGCCCTGCACATCACTATTCAGAAGCTGCTGAGAGGTACTCTTATTTATTATTTCTCTTCATCATTTCCAGCATTTGTCATGCACAGCATCACTTAAATGGCTCAGAAAAAAAAGTTATACAAATGAAATGACCCATTACTGTACATTCTTTATCATGTGCCATTTTAGACATTCTTTAAAAATAAGAAATCTTGTAACATAGCATTAATGAAGGGAAAAGGCTCTTTGAGCTCTATTTCACAAATACACACTCTTAGGCATTTTTGCATGCTCATCTCTTTCTTGCAATTTCTCAGGCCCTCCTGGAGGTCCTCCTTTCTTGCATGTTCATTGGTACACAAAATTCAATCAAGACAAAAGATTTGCACGTGTTTATTAGTCAGGCTGAGTTTTACTTATTCTGGAGAGAGTCTAAAAAAAAAAAAAAAAAGGCATTGTCAACAGTGGAGCACTCAATGATAGAGCAATATTTGTTTTTATATGTGGGCTACCAAGTGCCATCAGTCCTGACCTGCCCAGCCATGAGGTGAATTGAACAGGAGGAAAACACTCCACTTTCCCAAGAACAGACACAGGTTATCTTTTCTTTAACCTTCCAGTTTGTTTCCCCAGCTTGTTTGTTTGCGTTGTTTTACCGTCTGCCCGTTTGAGGTGTGTTTCTGGTTCAATGCCCCTCTAAAGGCCAAAGGAATTAGCACTGCTGAAAGAAATTCAGTACTGAATTGCTCTTGTGTCGTCCGGACTTTGTTATGGCTTCAGTTCATTAAAACCAAGAGACAGGCAGCTGGAAGAGAGACCAACCAGACGGGGCCACTTGGGACTGGATGGTGGTTAAGTCTTCTTTAGGGGCCAGGGCTGTTTCCTTTTGAAAAGAACATGATGAAAATGTCATAGCTGTGAACTGGAATGCTAAGTAGGAAATGACATTCCAGACAAGCTGGAGGAAGAGCAATAGAGACTCCCTGCCTCAATTTTCCTAAGTGCTTTGTTTCCAGGTCCCAATGGTTGGCAGATGGGTACATTGCACCCATGCCTCAGTTCTCCAGTTCTGTCAGTTGGGTGCAATTATTCATCTGAGCACCTGCTAGTCCTGAAGGATGACTTTAGTGGTCCCATAGCTGTGTGGTGGGCTGCCTCATGTGGGCATCCCACATGGGGAAATGTTTCTCAGGATGGAATCCAGCTTTCATGAGTTCACTGCCTCTGTCTGAAACAGACAGGCAAGGCATGGGATGAAGAATTCAGCAGTGCAAAGACGGGCACCTCCCAAAGAAATGCAGCCAGCTCAGATAAAGGGAGACAAGACCGAAACCTTAATTTTTCTGTTTCTCACTGAGATCCTTGTTATTGCTGAAAAAGGTTAATTTTGCACAGCTATTCTGAATCAAACTTCCCAGGACTCCCTGGTCTGGTTAACCAAACTTATCAAAACCACCTGAAATAGAAGCAGAGTCCTTGAAGAACAATAGCAATAAAGTGACTTTTTTGCTATCAGTTCTGTAAAAACTTGCTGTTGCTACAACAGTAATTGCAAAAACAGAGAGGATCATTGTAACAGACTGGACTATTTTTAACAGCAAACCAGGACTGAAGCTTTTCTCCTTTATTGCTTTTAAACTGTTATTCCTCTTTCCCTTCCTCTTTCCTTTCCCCATCCTCACATTTAACATTTCCATTATTCAAAAAGAGAGGAAAATAGAAGCAAAAGTACGTAGAAGAAACAAATGACAGAAGGGAAATTCCTGATAGAAAATGGCCTGTTTTGTCCGTGTCAGCAAAAAAAAACATCCAAAAATGCTTTGAAAGCCAAAATTTAGAACACCATTTTTAGTTCTACAAGAATTTGGTGTCTATTAAAGGATTTAATTTGCAAATAACGAATCAGATCTGTTAAAGAAACTATTAAAAATAACTTGGACACCTTGCACACATATGCATCTGCTAAACAGCGTACCTTATAAATAACAAAATGTGGCTGAATACTCCTGTACTTGGAGGGAAACATTCATCAGAATTCTTTTGAAGCTATTTCTGTCTAGTGTGTCAGAGTTTGCTAAACTGTTTCCTAGGCTGTTCATCAAAGAACAGTAGAAAAGATATGAAACATAATTTAAAAATAGCTACATATTAAGTAAAACAGATGATGCATTCATGTATGACGAAACTGCAAAATTTTGCCAACCTTGAATACCAAGTTCTTCAGTTGTAACTCATTTGCACTGGAAACTTAGTTAATTGTTCAGAAATACACATTCACAATCTTGCAGAGCTCTGAAAGAAGTAGGTGCTCGCACATCCTTCCAGCACGTAAAAGGAGCCTACAAGCAGGAGGGGAGTCAACTCTTTACAAGGGTAGATAGTGGCAAGACAAGGGGAAATGGATTTAAGTTGAGGGAGGGAAGATTTAGGTTGGATGTCAGGGGGAAGTTCTTCACAGAGAGAGTGGCGAGGTGCTGGAACAGCTGCCCAGAGAGGCTGTGGATGCCCCGTCCCTGGAGGTGTTCAAGGCCAGGTTGGATGGGGCCCTGGGCAGCCTGGTCTGGTATTGGATATGGAGGCTGGTGGACCTGCATGTGGCAGGGGGTTGGAGATGCATGATCCTTGGGGTTCCTTCCAACCCAAGCCTTTTTATGATTCTATGATTAAATAAAATGCATCTGTTTTTATGTCATTGTGTCCTGAATACAGTATTTTTTTTTTCCCTATCCTTTTAAAATATAAAAAGAATTCACATCTTTCCAGGGCACTTGATTCACAATGAAAAATAATTTTATGTCTTATGTCAGCATTACTTTGTTCAGAATTAAGGACTACAATACCGAAATCTTTCATTTGTGACAGCATCCCTTTCTCATCAGTTCTCTGTTTCCCATAATAGCATCTTGTTCTGGAGATGCAACATAGCAGCATTTCAGTTCACTCAGTTTTGCTTATCAATTTTCATCTGTTTGAATGAAAAATCACATAAGGAAATATGTCTTTTATGATACAAGACAGTGAAACCCTGGTGGAATTGAATGCTAGTTTGAAACTGAATTTCCCAAACAAATTAGTCTGAATCAGATTTTTTAACTGAAATAGTAGTAGGAAAAAAAATTAAATATATCTAAGTTGCCGCTGAAAGTATTTAATGGCCAGGGTTGTAGACTTGAGTCTGCCTTTTAGTTTAACTAACTGTTCCTGCCATTGCTTAACCTCCAGAACTGCATGACAAACTATTATGAATGTATCAGCAAAATCAGGCTCTAGAAAGATAAATCAAATAAGTACACTGGGAAACAAAAGTATTGATACTGAAGAAATGATGGTGTCACTCAGAGAAATGTTAAAAGGTTGGTATCAGCAGCTGAAAAAGATTGACAGATTCTTAGCAATTGTGCCCTTCGTCACAAGCTATAAACAGTGGAATTAGCTCTATCTAGCTCTTCGCATGACTTTGCACCCTGCTTTAATTAATTCTTTGAGCATATATAAAAAAAATCATCTCCAACACATTTTGGCGTTGGCTGAAGTCCTGCAGAAATGTATAGAGTACATGTCAGAGTACAAATGCAGGGCTTGCATAAGACACAGCAAAATTTCCTCCTCTGTCTTTCACTTATTCTTTCATTGCCTGCCAGAGCTTTAGAAACAGGCATTACTCAAAACCTCAGAAGAAATCCTGTTCCTGCAAGATTTCCAGTCTCTTCTATTTTCTGTGCAGCGTGATTCTTTAGTCCCATAACTTAGAGCCAGCAAGTATCTAGTATCTTGGAGTAGATATGTGCTGGTATATTAATGTGTAACTCCCATGTCCTCCTTGTCTACCTTTCTCTTCTACTCTTTCCCATAGTCACAAGCATTCTGGAAGCTGTATAAGTTAGACATGTAGACTGATCGTGACTTTTAGTGTTATTGCAATCACTAATCTGGGAGGTCACAGAGGATGGTACCTGGATGGAAAACTCACTTCTTGAAGTTGCCTCCCTTACAGTTGCTTTTCATTCAGGTTTGCAGGAACTTCCCCAGCAGAGCTCTTTGTGTCACTGTAATCCTGTGAAAATCAAACACAAGTTGCTGTGAACTTGAGGACAGCATCTATACCAGGTAAACTGCTCAGTAAACAAACAGGCGATAAGCTAAGCTTGCTCCATCTTTGTAGTTGTATACAGGTCCCTGGATCAGGAGGCAAGTCAACAAATGTTATCACTTCTATTTGTGTGCGTTTGTTTTTAAGAGCACAAGAGGCACGCTGTTGTCCTTTCCCTTGTTTTTGTCTGCAGTGAAAAGATCAGTTTAGAAGTTACCTGTATCTTTACCATCTCATCTAGTGAAGAGAAACACATTTCAGCTTATCCAAAATAATAGTAGGCATGTAACTCACATTTAATCACCTGAGAATATTAAAGACCTGAGGAGAATACTTCTTTGCCATTACAATCTTCTTGCAGCAGTTGGCTGTACCCTCTGTTGTCAAACATTAATGAGAAATCAATTCAAATCTAAGTGGCCTCATCCCACAGCTTTGGTCTCTATCTTCAGTGCATGAAGTCACTTCATCCAGTTTCAGTGAGTACTCACCTGGCTCAAAGCTGGCATAACTTTTCACTTACATCACTAGATATTTCAGGGCAGGGTGTGGTGGGCCTGGACACGGTCACTTCTCATGCTTGATACCACTCTGGAAACATCCATCCTGTCTTCAACTTTTTCACCTGCCAAACTCATATTGAGAAATTTGGCTTAAGCTAGTTCTCTCAAGGAATATCAGCATTGTCTAAATGATCTGACTTTCTGATTGCTATCATATGTGGCACGAATTCATAAAGTTTCTTCAAACTGGGAGTGAGCACTGTGAGAACTGATTGTTATTGAGATCCTGGCATGTACACTCTTGAAACAGCTTCAGTGCTGTTTCTACATCTTTGCTAACCACGTCGAAATTATCACTTTCTAATCATCTTAATTTTGAACTGCTTCCTTTCAGTAGTTAAACTTTTCCCTTTTTCCAGGATGGAAGAGTTTCCATTGTAAGATCATCCTGGAGACGTACAATTAAAAATAACATCTCTTGGATGTGGCAGGCTTTCCGAATACTTAAGTCAGCAAAGACCAGGAATATCTTTTTTTTTCTCTCTCATTATGGTAATCAATATTAGCTATTTCATGCCCCTGAGGCATCCCAGCTATGTGAGTGTTACGGGCCTGGCTTCAGGAGATAGCCTCATTCAAAATTTCATGGGAGTTAAATTCTTATCAGACTTGTTTCTCTCTTGCTTTCTTCTTCCCTTTGTCTTTTTGCGTTTTCAGGATGCAAAGACATAGAGGTCATTCATAGTAATCAAACCTGTCCTAGAAATCCAGCTTAGGCAGATGAGTTTATCTTGCCATGAGTTTCCTTTATTTTCTTCACTATGCCTTCAGTTGATTTCATAGCTGTTATCCAGTGCATATTGCTCTTAGCACTTGCTTGGAAGATATTGGAAGAGAATTATTTTTCTATGAAAGAACAGTTGAAAAAAGTACAGCTGTTCTGCTGTTCTTCTGTGGGAAATTCAGATTTCACATGAGAATATTAGATATTGACTACAGTAGGCCCAAATGCAGATTTCCTTCTGCTTAATAAAGCTGTACTCCTCAAAAGCTACTTTATGAAGATAAAGTGGTGTAATCTCTTTACGCTCCTTTGCCCGGTCAGTCGAGAAAGACAGATGCCTCCAGTGGATCATTCTCAGCTCAAGTGCATCAGTCAGCTATGTAAGTTAAACTGCCTCAATCTAGACACAAAGATTTTTCCTACTGAACCTCCATGTTGCCAAAAGACTGTTTCCCCACAGTTACTCTCCTGTCATATTTTCTGGCATCTCCTCATAAACCTGTCCTCTTGGCCCATATTGCCTCTTTTATCATAATCCCATGGCATAATGTCTTGGGAGCAATCTCATTTCTTTGGAGAGGATCTCCGAGACTCTTTGCATTTAACCATTTATCTCAAAATTAGGCTGGATGTGTACCTCTCCTTTTCTCCTCCCTTATTTCTTACTCAGTGGTGTTTCTGAACAATTTATCTCGCTGAGAAGCATACCTGTTCTTCAAAATAAATAGCACATTAAGAATAAATCCCTTGATAGTGAAAGATTAGGCTGGAGATGAGTTGGATATCACTGTATGAGCATGTTCACATGCCCTTTCTGTCACTTTTACCAATGTCTCCTGTCTTTACTTCGTGTAGACCACTCCAGGTAATTCAAAATTCTGAATTCATAGTATGCTCAATAAGTCCAACTTACATTGGGAAAGTGACAGCTGACCACAGTCAGTATACTTGGAAATACTGAAGGCAAGAGATTCAGCACATCTCAGTTATTTCTTTCTCGATTTGGTCAAAGTGTTTCCTCAATCTGGAGGACATCAGAGAGAAATTTGACTCAGGGATCATCTCCTTTGTGGTGAGAACAAGCCTTGGTGGCCAGGCCGCAGACAGCTTTGGGGTAACCACACTGAACCACACCACAAAACCTCACATTTGTCTGTAAGCTTTCAGGGGTGAGTGAGAAGTGAAGCATCAGTCAGCACCTCCTATTGTTCATGCTTGCACTTGGGTTGTGTCGTTCCATTTTTCTAATGAACTCTCTCTCATCAGGATAATCAGGCACAGGAAAAGTGATTGTACTGAAAGACGGGATTGCGTGCAAATGATGTTCCCAGGTATAGGACAGACTCATGGCTGCAAGGATGTGTTTTCAAAAATTTGTCATTGGTAGCGATACTGGGTCCATGCCTGCAAATTTTATTTCCAGGAGTCAGCCAGGCCCTGCTGGAGCACTCCTTTTTTGTTATCACAACTGGAGAGTAAGCAAACAGCAAAAGCAGAGCAAGAATTTTCCTTCAGATCCAAGTGCTGTTATTGCAGTGTTCTTTGAAACTGTCCTTTGCTTCTGATGGCCCAAGAAAAAGGGAGTCCCGGATGTGCAGTGGTGATGCTAACACTACCTGTGAGCTGGCCTGTTTGGAAGTCAGCCTCTCTTGGCACTGCTGTCATCATTAATGCCCATTGCTCCTTCAGTATCTTTAGGCCTTGCTCAGGGAGGTCTACTGAAGGGCAGGACCATTTCTGTGCTGCTACTGCCCCTCTCAAGATGTCCAGCAAGCTTTGATAGTTGAGCTTTGTGAGAGCTGAGCACACAGCTCGACTGTATCTCCTCTAACTCTCAGTGTCTTTCTATAATAAAACATAATTTTATTTTTCTGTCAAAAAGAGAAAAATGAAATCATCAAATGACTATGTAAGAGTATTATGACCTCTGCCATATCCTTACAGTTTTGCAGAGGAGTCTGATGCAAGAATTAGCAACATATCAGGGAGTCCAAGGAGAAGGTTTCTTCGGGTTCTCCATCATGTAGTGGTCATGAAATGCCCTTGAAACACAGGTCAAAATTCTGCATCTTTGCTCTCACCCATAAGAACGTAATTCAGTCAAATATTGTCTGGTTCCTTCATGTAGATAAAGACCTTTCTGCCCTTGTTTTCAATTATGTCTTCCTTCTTGGCAAGACCGTCATAAGCGGCTGAGTACAGACTGGAGACTGTCTTTCCTCCTCCTCCACATCCACCTCTACTTTCCCGCTTTTCAGGTGCATATTCTCTCCTTGTACCAAGCCTCACTCCTAGCAATGCCTATCTTTTTCTAGGCAAGGTGTTGGGAAGTTGGGGATGAGCATTTACAGACATTCAGAACTGCTTCCTAAATAAATGAGAGAAAACTAAAGCATCCCCAGATGACAGCGATTATTGATTCTGTAACTATCTCAACAGCTCCACCAGCAGAGGTATGTAAAAGGAGCTCATCAGTTATAAATTGACTCCTCCAGGCATCAAAGGCCTGTCAGGGCAACAATTAGTTCTGGCAATATATCAGCTGTTCAAGATTGTCAGGTAGAGAGAGAAGGGCAGTTCTGCGTCAGCTCCCCTCCAAAGCTACTGTAGACCCAGATAGGATGTGGAGATCAGTCATTTGCTGCGTATCTCATGTCCTCAGATGCTTTGTCAGTCTTTCCGACACCTGATCCAATTTTGTGGGGCTGTCAGGTTAAAAGGAGGCATTTCTTAGCACGCTGAAGTCACACAGGCTATAGCTTATTTATCTCCTTGACAATATCCCTGCCAAATCCCCACGGAGCAGCTAAACAAATGAATGCAGCAGAAAGACAAAAACAAAACCCCACAAACCTGTGTTCTGTTTCTAATTAGCCATAAACCATTCAGAGCTGTGCAAATGTGCTGTCCAGAGAGGAAAAACTGAGGGCAGTTTGTAGACCTCATAGTAAAAAAATCCATGTAAACAACATGAGCTTTTTAAACAGAAGTACAGGCAAAAGCAACTATTGTGCACAGCACTGCCTGGGCAGGGTGCTGCAAGCAGCAGCTAAAGCATACTTGGTGAGGGCAGCTGAATAATTTGGCCACACTGACCAGAGTCTGCTGTATTAAAAGGGGATAAAAAAGACAAATAAAGGGACAGAGAGCCCCTTGAGACTAGAGTTTTTTGATAGAAGGGAGCAAATCCAAAATGTGTTGTACATCACCAGAAACACCTTCACTGTGCTGCATTACACATGCATTTATGTCCATACTACAAGTGCACGTGCAGATTTACCAAGTGCTTTGATTTTGTGTGCTTATCTGCCCTGCTACAAGCACACTTTGCAATACCTGCTAATGCAGTTATACAAACAGGTTTTTTAATCAGAATATTTTTCTTACTTGCTATGAGTCTGGACTCAATTCTGTTCTTGTCCATGCTGACATCTTGTTTTTGCAACCTTTTTTCAAACATACTTTCCATGTATCACACAAAGATTTACTTTATATTTAATGCGGACCACTAAAAAATTCCCAGTGGAAGTGCAAACTGTTCCAAGAATTTCACATATGCAGGTTGTTGCAAAGCATGTATGAATTTGCATCCCTTAATCACATTTCATGGTTCTTCAGACATTCATGGATCACAGGTAGAACAAACAACCATGATCAGAGCTTCGTCCAGAAACAGCTTACAAAAGCTGCACTTGGCCACAAAAGCAGCAAAGAAATGCTTGAAAGAAGAAAAATAAATAGTGAAGAAGGAAAGGTTGTAGTTGGCTTAGAAAGTTGACCTCTGTGCATGTATAGACATTTTCAGAAATGTTTGTGGAGCAAAATAATGGCTCAGCAAAGTCGTTAGTTCAAAGAGTACAGTTTTACTGCACAGTGATACCCAGCCAACTTTGTGACTTGCCTAAAGGGTCAATGCTGAAATCAACAATCCATAATCCACTGCCAATTCGGGGCAAAGACAGCTCTTGCAGACACCTCACCTTCCATCCAAATGAAAGATGTTCTCTTGTTTATAATGAAGCAGACTTAGGGCCAAGTACAATTAAATTAACAGCTTTAATGCACATTGTTTTCAAACCACTGGAAAGCACAAAGCTGCAAAGTGTCCTGCTGCATGCATACTGAGAAAGACTTAATGATTAGCAGAGGCCTAGAAGGAAATCCACGGGCCAAGTCCTCAACAAATGCCATCAGACTCTAGAAAGACACAGGAGTATAGTTTTTGGAAAAATGATGAAACCAGTTCTTCTTTTGAGCATGTGGAAGAAATATGGACAAAGGAGTTTCTGTAGAAGTATTTGTAGATTTCATGTTCATGTCTGTATCTATGTGACTGTTTCCCTAGTCTGGTGAAGCCAGTGGAGCTCCTCCAAGCTAACCCAGGTGACATCATGTTGGTCCATCTGTAGGGAAACTGTAACCAGCGGACAACTTCTCCAGCTGAGATGCTTTCTCAGAAAATGTTGCTATAAAAACAGTGGAAGGATTTGGAGACCATACGTATCAGTGGTGGAGCTGCCATTGCAAAGCAGCTCAGTTGGCATTACCCAGGGGGAACCTGTGGCCAGGTGGGAAGGATGGTTTATATTTCCAGGGGATGACATTATAGATCCTGTTTTATGCTCATTTACGCTGCTCCAGGGATACTCACCAAAGTGGGTGAGCAAGTTCAGGACGTGACAAAGTACAGAAATCCCTACTTCCTCCAGGAGGAAGCTTAGAACTTGCAAAGTAGCCTACACCTCTTTGCAGTCTAGTTATGCGTTAAATCACTTGTCATAGGTCACAGTTACTTAAGAACTTTTCTGCATACAAGTAGACAAAGTAAAGGTCTGTTTCTGCAAAGAGTACTGTGAGCACCATTTGCCCAATTTTTCTGTCCATTTTAGTTTGCTGTCTAGTTTGTGACTATCACTGCTTTATGTCTTTGTTAGAAATAAGAGAGGATGAGAACAAGAAGTAGAAGAAGAACAAATCTCTTGAAACAACAGGACTGAATGAGAAGATGACTAGGAGAGTAGTTCTGGTTCATCAGAACATTTAATGCATGTGTCTGCCTTTGAACAGGTGTGTCCTAAAGTCATTGACTCATTTTTCATGATGGACCAAGTGCTTGATTAAATCACACCTGCGAAAAGAGATGGAGAAAGCATAGGTAAATCTAAGTCCAGTCTACATGACAGTGCTTCTTTCTTCTCAAAAGAGTAGAGACCAGTTTTGTTTCTGATGATTGGTACATAACATTTATTTCCATTAGCTGGGGAAAAAAAAAAGTTAGTGTTAGTGGTTTAATTTTTTGTTATTATTATTATTATTATTATTTCCTTGGGGGAAAAAACACAACAATGTGAGCTTGAAGTACAGTTGCTGAGCTCAAATCATTTCTGCAGCCCCCAGAATAGCTGGAGAGGTTGATGAAACCACAGGTTCCATAGGGCTCTTCTTCTCCTACGAGCAGCTTTCTTGAGCTAAAGTCAAACTGCCCCAAAGAGATATTTATCAAATTTGTTGCTAGCAAATGCTTGTGGGACAGAAAAAATGCAAGAAAAAATTAAAAGGCAGAACAGCAGCAATGAAAGCCACTGAAGACTTGTGCTAGCATCAGCAAATCAGTGTCCGTTTGCTCTCTTCATGGTGATATCAGAGAGAAAAAAGCCTTTCTGGGTCAAGCTCTGCTCTTGTTTTCACTGAAACAAATGATGCCTCCATACTGAGAGAACTGTTGGCTGACCGAGTGACCCGGTGGACTTCAGACAGAATCAGGTCTCCTTGACCTGATCAGAATACAGGAGCTTGTCCCAGGCACGCCGCAGAGGCGTAGCAGCCGATAGTTTAACCATATTGAGAAATAGAAAAATTGGCTCCCCTAGTTCAGATTTTATCAGAGATATAAAGCGCAGAAAAACCTGACCACTGATTCTGGCTGTGTTTCCAAAATCTCCTTTGCATGATGTTTACTCTGGGAAAAATGATCCTGCCAGTATCTTTCTACTTGATCTGTGGCATTCTGTCTCTTTGCATACTTACGCTCACCGTCACAGCTTCCAAGAATTCGCATCTAATAAATCAAAAACTCTGTCCTTTCGTTTCCTGGGTCACAAAGGAAGAACAGTAAATTAAACAAAGATACTGGTCAAGAAAGGGAGCTGGATTTCTACCCAAGGAACCTAATAATAGCACCACAATGCAGATGAAGCTGAAATTGATACGGTTTTATATACACAGAGGCAAATAACTGAGTGCTAAGAAAATAAACATCAGATTGCGTTCAAACAGTGGTCTAACCAGCTCATTCTGTTTGTAAATATAGAAATGTGTTGTAGTGGCTAAATTTATCCTAATGTAAGGAAACATGAACAAAAAGGCTGGTATTTGGTAACTTCTATAGGCAACATTAGGACATCCTGTGTGAATTATTTTAGGGCAGTTCATGATAACATGGTACAGATTAGAGTTGCCATTTCTGGAAAAATTAGGTCAGAATTATGTAGATAAGATGGAAGGAATTTCAGTGGCATTGTATTATTTTCCTGACTTCAAGCCTGACTCACATGTCAAAGCTTTGTTTTATTGTATACCTTGCTTTGGTATGCAGTCAAAACAACTTTTCTTCAGAGAAAATGAAAATAAACAGATGGAGCAAGTAAGAAACGCACATAGCACATAGCATTGAATCAGTACAGCAAGCATAAATTAGGGAGAAATAGCCTTTTCCAAAGAAGGTTTTTGCAATTTCAGCAATGATCATGATGAATCCATGAAAAATGAGAGGAGAGAGATACAACTTGGTAACAGCTTAGGAACTGGGCCATTCCTTGATGTTAATCTGAGCTGTGATTTCAGGTGTAGTTTGGGACCATTCCGGTAGGGCCATGTGGAAAACAGTCTTCTCTGTGTGCTCCTGCTTGTCCTTTTGAGATCTCATCTCATACAAGAGAAAACTCTCATTTACTTGCAAACTGTTCATACCCAAGAAAGGTTTACTTCGTGAGAGAAAAATTGAGATGAGTTCTAGATAAAAGAATGAAAGCCCTAATTCTGCAGCCTTGCCTCCACAATCAGAGCAATGTTTCCATTGGCTTCAGGTAGAATATTTTTTCACTCAGATCATTTATTATAAATAAGAATGTACTTTTACCCTGCCACATCTTCAGTGCCAGAAATCCCAGCACATACCATGCCTCTTTTTTGGGGGGGGCAGGGGGGGCTGAAGCTCTTTCTGCCATAGGACTCACTTTGAGAAGGAGCAAACCTTTGGGAGGAACCGTGGTATTTGTACATGAGCCAGCCTTCAGATAAAGAGCCTGATGCTGCCTTTTGCTTATTCTCTGAGACAGACTGTTGAATTCTGTTTTTTGGTCCAGCTTGTTAACACAAACTACAGCTAGCAGCACTTAACACAGAGCCAGGCTGCCGACACTGCCACCTCTCGGCTTTTATCATCACACAAAAAGTAGCAGAATAGCATGAAGAAAACAGAGCAGAGGCTGCACATAGACTTCTGGTGTTGGGATATGGAGTGAGCTGCAAGCAAACGAGTATCAACAAAGAATTCTAGAACAGTACTAGCATTTTTTTAACAGCCAACGTAGCCAGGTTTTGTCTCATGCCTTGTATTTTATCTGCTCATAAAAGTTTTCTTCAAAAATAAAATTTTATCTAAAAAACTTGAACTATTGATATATATATATTTTTTTTGAGTGGGGTTCTTTTTTTCTCTCCCACTACAGAATCAGAGATCATTACATCCATTGATTTGCTTTAAGCATCTTTCCAGCTATAACTACATTAGCCCAAATCGTCTAGAGATATGCAACGTTCAATGTCTGCTCTAGCACTTTCCTAATTTGGGGCCAGGACCCATTGAGATCTCCATCTTTAGCTTTGGTAGCATGGGTTGAGACTTCAGGGATGGCATAGTAATAGATAATATAACCCTATTAAGGCCAATATAGGCCACAAAGCATCCACTGCGTGCATTTTTCTCCTCTAGCTCATTAACGTCCAACCTTTACTGGCAACATTTTAATGGTACAGTATACTCAGCATTGGATGAAAAATGACATTAGTGACATTAAAGAGCAGTCTAAACTCATCTGGCCAACTCAAATTCATCAGCAAGTTTTTGTGTGGAAGATTTTAGCTAGAGCAAGTGCTGTCTGTTGTCTCACACCTAGCATAGGCCTGGCATAAACTGCCCATGCTGGGATTTTGCTACTCTGATAGAAAGGCAGTCATGAGCACAGAGTTCACCCAGGTCAGCTTCATATGTCAGCGCACAGAGAAAGCAGGGCACACTGAAAACAAGCCAATACAGTAATTAAAAATATTTATTTCTGAAGACATTTACCTCGATAGGCATAAAGCATTTCCCAATTTCATACAGAAATACATAAAACACGCATAGACCAATATGGCCTGCTTCAATGTGTATTCAACATGGTAAATATAATGAAGTACTTGTGTAAATATAAATACATTTAAAAAAAGGCACATAAAATTAAACCAAACCTGTCAGCAAATTCAACAACGTGAACAAATTCACTGCTATGAACATTCACCCAATATTAGCCTTTTGACATAATTTAAAACAACCCTTTGTCTCTACGTGTTTCTACCAAACAAGGCACCGAATGAATCTCACAACACTATCTGGTACAGCTTCACTCCAGTGCTGTTTTGGTGGTGTGTAAGACACAACAATCTCTATTATTAGAACTTGTTAGCCAGATATCCTTGTTATGGGAAACCTAGCAGCGCCTTCCAACATTTATTTTCTGTTGAATGATCCTTTGGTATCCAAAGGCAAAGGACTTTGGCTATGTGAACAAGCACAGCATCTAACCCACATTCAGATAACTCTGGTTGTACAAGTAAACTAGACTTCTGAAAAAAGGCAAAGGGTTGCAGCTGATTAGTTAAGGCAACAACAAGGTATAAAAATACTCTAGCAGGAGTGCAACAAACAGTATGCGAGGTAGACATGTATATATGCAGTAAGTCCTGACAAGAGTAGCGCTGTGGCTTTCATTTTTGCATTTTAATCAAGAAGTAAGAGTTTTTACTTTGACATTTGTCCATTCAGATCTTGCTTGCTGTCCTTCCTAAGTACATCAGTCAGGTCTTCCTTGCAAAATGCTTATGTAGACCCTGAAAGCTGCCCAGTTCATGGGTAACATTCCAGTAGCAATATTCAAATGTTTCTTCACAATTACGACTTTTAAGGTGTATTACTCTGGATTTCCCTTCTCCCCATTCATCTGAATTCCAATAGGATGAAATCCTTTGCTTTTATAGCTCCAAATATGGGTCCTCCTCAGTGTTTCGTCCTGCTGCACAAACAGTTGAACAGATAGGCCCTTTGCCATTGTGGAATGTTAAAAGTCAAAGAATTTTGGTGATGCTTTGACAGCAGATGTAAAGAAGAAAGACAGGATGATCCTCCCACTAGGACATTTTCAGGCTCTTCCAGATGCTTTGCCTTTTGCTTGCCCTGTTATGTTTCAGCTTCCGTCCTTTTTGGAGCTCAGCCTTCAGCTTTGCAATACTGAAGGAAGCTTTGATACTGTTACCAATAGCCTCCAGCCTGAAAAAATAAGAAATATATTCTTACTGTTACAGTAATGAAGATGCATATTCAGTGTGCACACATTCAGCAGTCTGATGAAATAAACCTCAGTCTCAATTTTTGCCATAGGACCCTCAGAAACCAATGATTGCTACACATCTGTCATGATTATGCCAACTTAAACCAATTTAAATAATATGTCATTCAGATTTTCAATTCAAACGTTAGAAGAAATTAAAACATTCATCTGAATTTAAATGCCCTTAAATAGCACATATTCAACCAAGAGGTCTTCCATGTTACTCTTTTCAGCTGTTTTATTTCTTTTAGGTAAAACTGACCCAGTCCCAGTGAATGCATGCATTTTTGAAGACGTAAGCACTGTTTTCAGAAATGATTTAAGACCTCTAGGGCCCAAGTACCACTGAAAATCATCAGGCTGCCTGCTAGCATAAACCCTGCTTTCCTTTCCAAACTAGCACTTGAGAGTCTACGTTTAAATGGAAGAGCTTTTGCACACACTGTGCTTTCCCACAGGCTTGGGGCTGAAGATTAAATACCAAAGGTGACATAGCTGTACCAATGCTCAGCTCCAAAACTGACTTCCAACCTCTATGGGGTTCATAAAAGTACCAAAGCTGATACATACGTGCATCTCTGAACTGCACTGTGTAGTGATACTGCCACCTACCACCACTCAACTTTTTAATGCATGGATCTCGGAGGGCAGTTCTGAAATACACTCTTCATTTCAGATATTAAGTTAGGTTCAAATGTTCATTTAATTTTCATCTTCCCTTTCCTCAACCTTTTGGCTGGCATTTTCCATTGCTAGAATCCTGTACTCCCGCTGCATACATTTAATCAGACAATGTAAATGGCACAACAGGTAGAAACTGCCTCCTGCATTCTAGGAAGCCAGCCACATCAGTCACAACAAGAGAGATAATGAATCACAGAATGTTTTGAGTTGGAAGGGACCCTTAGAAGCCATCTTGTCTAACTCCCCTGCAATGAAGGGACACCTTCAGCTACATCAGATTGCTCAGAGTCCTGTCCATTTTGACGTTGAATGTCGCCAGAGATGGGGCATCCGTCCCCTCTCTGGATAACCTGCTCCCATGCCTCACCAGTCTTAGTGTGAAAATCTTTTCCCTTCTACCCAACTTAAATCTCCCATCTTTTAGTTTGAAATCATTCCCCCTTGTCCTATCACCATTTCTCCTTGTCCTGTTGAACATCCTGATAGAATTTCTTTACCCAGTAGAATGTAGGAAAGTATCTAAGAAAAGCAACCGGAGTCCATTTCATAATAGAACAGTTGGGACATATTTTTAAGTAATTGAGATAACAGCCAAACATACTAGAATACCAAGTTCTATTATTTCTTTCATAATTTAATTGTTTTATAGTTGTCTTACATATGAATTTGCTCCCTCTAAGCAGATGGATAACACCAAGCAGAGCTTGGTACTCTTGTCTTTTCAAGCAAAGGCTCCAACACATGAACAAAGCTCTGAAAAGATCCTCATTGATTTCCAGAAAACTCTCCATTTGCAATCAACAGCTAAGCCAGTGTTGACCCAAATAGGGGAGAACTATGCACCCTATAGTGCTACCCTGGGGAACTACAGCAGGATGAGAAAAAACTCACCTCTTCATTTTCCTGCTGTCAACAAACTGTTGGTTCATGCATTTAGATCCAACACAACCACCAGCTCTGTTGCGGTGACGTGAGGTTTTCTCTGCTGTGGACTGAGCCCTGTTAAAAGGGAGAAGGTGCTGCTGTTAAAACAAAAAACAAGTCTGCAATCCACAAGGTGAGGTGTCTCACCAACCACTCCTCAAGGCATGCAGTAAGCAATCTTTCTGGGCCAAACCATGGAGTGTATCATAGCAGCATGAGCGCCAAGGTAGGAGGCAAGGCTCTGAGGAGATTATTCACTCAGCAAGTGCCAAAATGAGTAAGTCTACCACAATCCAGCCCTATTCACACACGGTGCCTTTTAAAGAGTAGCAACAATAGACGCACCAGAGATCTTTTCCCATCTGGCAGAAGTTCAGACATTTCTTGTCTCTCTGGCTGGCACATCGGCATCTGTTGCTGGCTCCAGCAAGCATCTCAGGCATTATGTCCTTCAGCGATCTTCTGGACCGAGAAGGGCCTCCAAGACCATAGGGAACAGTCTTCCTATGATCAAAGAGACAACATGAAAGTCACCCCAATAATTTGATGGGTTTGGAATAGCAGGGTATATTGGGCAGTCTTATCAATGGGATTGATTGCGTGAGTAAAGGTTGTGGAATTGGGAATGCCTTGTTGGTCATAATTTCCATGCGAATACTTCTGATGATCCTGCAACATAGTAATTAGAGTGGCTACCAGCACAGCTAATGACCTTCTAATTGCGATTTCATAAGGCTGCTATCCCTCCCTGTGTGATAAAGCTTCATCTCTTTGAACTTTGGTAACTGCCAATGCTGAAAGAAGCAATAAAAACACTGATCCTCTCTGCTCAGAGTGGTAGTGCAGATCTTCAAAGTCAACGTTACAGAGGCTCTGGCTCCCCAGTTTTTTGGGGAAGAGATCATAGAATCCTAGAATGGCCTGGGTTGAAAAAGACCACAATGATCATCTAGTTTCAACTCCCCTGCTATGTACAGGGTTGCCAACCACGAGACCAGGCTGCCCAGAGCCACATCCAGCCTGGAGATGACAGAAGAGGACAAAGCTCAGAACGCTGTGAGTGCACTGCTCTACAGCAAGGCGCTGCAGGAGCTGGTGAGGGGTCACCTCGTGTGCAAGCAAGCCTCCAGCCTGACAAAATGCTCATGCAAAGGCAAGCTGGCAAAACCACTCCGTAGGCTGTGAGAAGCATCCTGCACCTTCTACAGAGCAGCACCCAGAGCTCTGGGGAGCGCAGGTGCATTAGGGAAACGAGGAGAGCTTCACTCATCCTGGGTGCTCAGATCCCTTCTGTGTTCTCCTAGGGAACCGGCTCGCTGCTGAACTCAGCCGGAAAGCAGCAGGTGGGGTGAAGAAACAGGAGAGCCCGCGCACAGAAATTTCCCTTTTTGTTTTCCCCTTTCAGTTGCGTTCCCAAACCCCTATCCCACCACCACCTCCACCCCCCTTTCCCCCAGCCCAGCGGGGCACTCACTCGGGGGTGTTGATCCAGATGATGTCCAGGTGGCAGAAGTACACGCACTCCTCGTCCAGCAGCGACGAACAGGAGCAGCGCCGGGCGCGGCGATGCGAAGCGGCGGCGGGGGGCGACGGCGGCGGCGACGCGGCGCTCACTTCGGCTCCGGGGGCTGCGGAGGGAGCGGTAGCGGCTCAGCACCCGGCTCAGCACCAGGCTCAGCACCCGGCTCCCCCGTGCGAGGTTAAGGCACCTACCTGCCGGCAGCAGCGCCGGGCACAGCGCGACGAGCAGCGGGAGGAGCAGACGGCTGCAATCCATAGCGGGCGGCGGGAGAAGGAGGCGAGACGGGCTTAAGAGAGAGCCGAAGAGCTGGGAGGAGGAGGGACGGGGCTTCTCCTGTGGCCGGCTGGGCGCTGGCTCCCGCTGGCGGCGGGGCGCGGGGGCAGGCGGCGGCTCGGGGCGGCACGGCGCGTCTGGCTGGCGCGGCGGTCCCCGGCTCCCTTTTATAGCGAACCCCCATGGAGCGGGTAAACAGCCCCGGCGCTATTTTATCCCGAGACAATGTTGTGCCGCTATTAGTCACCGCGCGGCAACGTGCGGCCCGAGATAAGGCCGGCCCGGGGAGGAAATCGCCTGCGAACTTCAGAGCGCCGGCGGCGGGCGGCGGGGGGGTGGGGAGGGATGAGGGGGGCACCGGGCTGGGCAGCGGCTGAGGGAGAACGGCCGTCCCGCACCTCGCACCTCGCACCTGCGGGCGGCAGCCGCTCCGCCCCAGCAGTGCCGGCAGCGGGGCCACAGCGCGGAAGTGCCCGCGGGATGCACGTCGGGCCCGCGGTGGCACAGCGGTGATATAAAGCTGTCTGAGGTGTGGGCGCCTAACAGCGAGGTCAGAAAGGGGCGAATTCTTGGTGCACTCCGCCTGAACGCGGCTTTTTCAACACCTTCGCACCCGCTGCCTCGTCGGTGCAATGTCACGGTGAACGCACACGCGTGTGGAGCACGCCGAGCACCGTGCGGGCTCCAAACCCAGGCTCTGGGGAGCTGCTGGGATGAATTCGAGCTCCTGCGCGGAGCTGCGGCCCCGGAGAGCGTGCCAATTCCACCTCTGATAAACAGATAAGGCCCTCTCGGTATTTGTGGTATTTCCTCGCACTGTGCTGCAAGAATAGGAGTGACCTTGGGTATCACAAAGACCGAGGCTGCGAGCTGCGAGTCGCATTGTTTTACCTCAGGTGAATGCCCGTGGTTTTTTTTTCGGTATGGTGTTATTCTGTGCTGCTGTATCGTAGTGGACAGAGCGTCTGCGGAGTGCTGAGTCAGAAGAAAGCCTGCATTGCTGCTGAGCTTTCTCCACGTGTTGGCACGTGGGACGAGAACAAGAAAGGAACGCAGGAACGCAAGCAGAGACAAACCCTTCCCTTTGCCGGTACCTCCAGGGATGAAATTTTGGGGCCTTCTGAGCAATACTTGCCATTTCCACCAAGATGTTGAATAAACTGAAATGTTGGCTAACACTCAACTGAAATGCTTGTAGCATTTTGTATGCGGCTCTTAAAAGCTGCTCTCTAAAGCTTTCTGTGAGTGGAGAGATCTAGGCTGGATGGTCGCTTACACCTTTCCAGTGTGGGAGTCTGAGAGCTGGAATTGTATCTGCTTATGTATTGTGTCCTCTTGTCCACACGGCGCAGTGCTTACCCCATGGGATATCACTGTATCTATGCCTGAATGTGTGAACTATTACAGTAATGATAAGAATCTACCAGCAGAGGTCACCTAGCTACAAATAAAAACTAATCCTAGCCCGCTGAAATAATAAACTTTATCAGTATTTGCAAGTTAGGAAATAAATCAGGTGGGTTTTTGTTCTGTTTTGTTCTGTTTGCTTGGTGTTAAGAAAGAAAAAATGCAGTGCAGTTATGTGGGTTGAAAGATAGCGATCGTTTCTGTATAAAATAGGCATGGCCTTTCCAGGCCTGTCACTTAGGAACTCTGCTTCATGCCAGCTCTTATTTAAGAATATTTTTTTCCCTGAGGTTTCTCTCTCTAAGATGTGCACATAAAGCCAAAGTGACTCATGTCAATGTCAGATAATTGCTTCTTTGTCAAAGAGCCTTGTTAGAAAGCATTTTGATAGGTGTTAAAAATGACACACATTTCCTTTGGGTAACAAAGCAGAAACATGATATCCTGGGGAGCTCCAAAGGTTTTCTTTTCTTTTCTTTTCTTTTCTTTTCTTTTCTTTTCTTTTCTTTTCTTTTCTTTTCTTTTCTTTTCTTTTCTTTTCTTTTCTTTTCTTTTCTTTTCTTTTCTTTTCTTTTCTTTTCTTTTCTTTTCTTTTCTTTTCTTCCCTTCCCTTCCCTTCCCTTCCCTTCCCTTCCCTTCCCTTCCCTTCCCTTCCCTTCCCTTCCCTTCCCTTCCCTTCCCTTCCCTTCCCTTCCCTTCCCTTCCCTTCCCTTCCCTTCCCTTCCCTTCCCTTCCCTTCCCTTCCCTTCCCTTCCCTTCCCTTCCCTTCCCTTCCCTTCCCTTCCCTTCCCTTCTCTCTTCCTTCTCTCTTCCTTCTCTCTTCCTTCTCCCTTCCTTCTCTCTTCCTTCTCCCTTCCTTCCTTCCTTCCTTCCTTCCTTCCTTCCTTCCTTCCTTCCTTCCTTCCTTCCTTCCTTCCTTCCTTCCTTCCTTCCTTCCTTCCTTCCTTCCTTCCTTCCTTCCTTCCTTCCTTCCTTCCTTCCTTCCTTCCTTTTCCTTCCTTCCTTCCTTCCTTCCTTCCTTCCTTCCTTCCTTCCTTCCTTCCTTCCTTCCTTCCTTCCTTCCTTCCATTTCTTTTAGAAAATAAAAAAATCTTCAAATATTTTTTTGGTATTGTTGTCAGAGCTCCACCTCCTCTCTTGCAGTGATTTCTACTCTGCTTTCAGGTCCTGAGACTAACCGGAATCAAGCAAGCCTGTTGCTCGTCAGAGGAATGCAAAAACTAATTTACATGCAGTTGCCAGTGGTGCAGAAGGGGAAATACCATGCCAGGAGATGGGCTTCCACTGGAAGGGGTAACCCCGAGCCCTCCTCGGATGCAGGGAAGTACCAGCTGTGTACTACACAGAAACATTTTTGGGAAGTTCTGCCAAAAAAGGAAGAATTGCTAATTTTGTAGCTATTTACAGTGGGAATCCACAGTATGAGTCACAGTAGGGGTCTTACAAAATAAGCAGAATAGGACTAAACTTCAACTAGCAGTCAGTGTTTGCAAAATGGAAGTGCAGAGTCACACACAATAATACAAAGCTGTGCTCAACAGGTTGTTCTGGTGCATGCCAAGTCAGTTTGCCCCAAAGCTCTGAACATTTGCTCTGCGTTTGCACTACTGCCCATTTGGAAGCTACCTTTTCCCTTTCTAGTGCAAGTACCTGCCACAGCTATGACACTTTGTAATGGTGTGAAAACTTAGCTAGCCAGCCAGGATCTGGCTTAATGTTCCAGCTGGAAAGGCCGTGGTGCTGACTGAAATTTCTGAAGGACATTTTGTATAGTGTCAGAAATCTGCAATGCCTGCTTATCAGTGAAACAATGAAAGGAGATTGTAAAACTGTGCCTTTCTGTCCAGGGAGCCAGGAAAGCAACATGCTGTTTTCTGCGGATTTGAAACACAATTCTGAAGTGAAAGTTGCATTAGCTCTCCCTTTACTTCGCTGACTGACTCTCTCACAGTATTTTTCCCCTTAGCAGTCTCATCTTACACAAGAGGAAGTGGATGACTCCTCTTCATCCCTAAGGTAACATGCAAATTAAAGAGCTAACTAATCTAGCCTTCTGGGAAATGGCCTTATTCTCATTTGTCACTATCCAGCCTACAAAGTTTCTAATTCCCTTTACCAGATAATTCTGCTATTTGGGGCCCTTAGAGTGACATGCAATTTCCCTGAGCCACAGAATCACAGGGGTTGGAAGGGACCTCTAGAGATCATTGAGTGCAACCCTCAGCTAAAGCAGGTTCCTTACAGCAGGTTGCACAGGAAAGCATCCAGGCTTGAATATCTGCAGAGAAGGAGACTCCACAACCTCTTGGGCAGCCTGTTCCAGTGCTCTGTCAGTAAAAAAGGTATTCCTTGTATTAGTATGGAACTTCTTGTGTTCCAGCTTGTGCCTTGTCTTGTTCTACACACTAATGAAAAGATCCTGACCTCATCTATTTGACTGCTGCACTTCAGATATTTATGAACAGGGATAAAATCCCCTGTCGATCTTCTCCAAGCTTAACAGAAACCAACCGACTTTTCTCATTTCCTCTCATCTGCAATTAGCAAGGTTTCTCAAAAGATGCAGATGCTCATCTCACATTATGGCTGTGGACTTCATAAAGCACTGCTACTAACCCAGCACTTGCAGCCCCCTGTTTAAAACAGGCATCAGGACCCTCTCTTGTCCTAAGGGTCAGTACCAGATTCAGACGTACTAGTTACTAGATTCATGCTGTTAGAGCCCCAGCACATAAGGAGGAGGAAAAAGCCAGTTCTGTGATGGGCTTTTCTCTGTTTTGCACACCTTTTGGATATCACTTGCTACATCTCCATGGCAAAGTTGGGTCAAGAATGAGTGAGACTACTGGCAAGCTAGTGTGAAGGTGAGGCTGAGGACAGGCTGTCAGAGTTGTCCAAGTTTTGCTTCCCACCATGTTTGTGTTTATTTAAAATCAGAGGAGGTTGGGTCCTCCTTGCTGAAGGGACTTGATAAATGTAATTACAACAGTTGTAATTATTGTAAAGTGCTCTAAAAGAAAGCAAGCAGCCAAAACATGGTCATAGCAGAAATCAGAACGGCACAGAGCTCAAATAAAGGAGAAAATCAACTTTACTGAGCAAAGGTCACAGTTTCTCCCAGGTCTTAAACTGCTGTTAGTAGAAACACAAAGAGGATGGTTTACAAAGATTCAGGTGTCAGAGACACCCTTGTGAAACCTTCCTCCTGCCTTTAATTTCCACAACAAAGAACTGGAAGTGTCAGGGAAATGTGTCACTGGAAGCCAGGCCAAGTTTTAGACAGTAGGGAAGAAGGATTGTTTTAGGTGAGAATTAGCAGGGACTTCCCCCCTACTTTAGCCACCTGCCTCTGGATGTCATGAGAAGAAGTATGTCCACTTGCCACTGAAGTGAGCTGTGGGTATGGAAGGTGTTGGGCTGTTCCCTGTCCCAGCAAGCTGTCGGAGCTCCTCTACTGAATCCATTTTCTCTTGGGCAGGAGCAGCAAGTATAATAGCAGGAGGCAGGCACAAGGTTAAGCCCTATGGGTGTAACATGGGCCAACCAAAGCCCTTTCTCTCAGGCTTTGAGTGTGATTGCATGCAGAGGCCCCAGAGGATATGAGGCCCTAACTCTTTTCCATTATAAACTGGATCTGCTGTGGAGCTTAACTTGGATTGCATTTTCTGAACTGACATACATTCTGCTCTTGCAGACACATCCAGCATTGGCCATGTTGGACACAATGTGGTGAGATAAATAGTTTGATCCAGTAGGACAGATGCGTATTTTCATAGCTATGCTTGGACTCTGTTTTGCAACAAAAAGAGATGTATTTCTACATAGTCTGGAGGTCCATCACAAGTCAAAATAGCAGCAGTATGACTTTTGTCTTCTAGAATTGTGAAAAGATGCCAAAAAGTTACGTTTTGATAATCAGCCTCCTAAGAATGAGCATGCAAGCAGGGATTTAACTACAGTAAAGACTGTCATCAGTAAATACAAGAGACTTGTTCAAAGACTGCAACAGAAGGACTTAGTGAAGTAAAGGAAAATAACAGAAATTGTCATCTGTACAAAACCTGATCTGGTTCTATATACAACCTCTTCTGTGAATGCAGCAACATATGACAGAGTACTTATTTGCAAATAATGGTTAGAAGAAAATGTGCTTTTTAAGGTTTATTTACTTATGTCTTGGCATGTCTGGCTTGCGAGGAAGTCAAAAAGAAAGCATCAGTTTGGAAAATCTTCCTAAGCAAATCACTAACAACCCCATGTGCACAACTAACTGATGAATCATCTTCATCAGAGAGTTTCAGGGTCTTCAATACATTCACATCTCCCATCTTCTAGTTGAAGAATTCATCCCCATATTCAGAGCTGGGTTTTGAAACAAGGAGACCAGCACTCAGCCTAACAACAGGTATTCTGCTACAGATTCTGAAGTAGATGAATACCTTAGCTCACCTGAATTGCCCTCTAGAAAACAAATGGCTTTCCTCTGATGGTAGAAAGAGGCCTAAGATGCTGATGTCCTAAATTTAGGCATCATCCTTAAAAGGTCTAGAGTTAGGGGTGAGTCTGAGTCAGTGACCTGTCCATGATCCCTCGATAAATCGCTGGAAGGGTGGAGAAATGAACCAAGCTCCCCAAACCTGTATCCTGCCCTCTCCAGTAGACAACTCAGTTTTTAACTCTTTCGATTTTATGTCTCTTGGATTTTATGTCGCTTTGCATAGGAAGTATTTGCAAGATCTTCATTTCATGCAACTCACTCAAAGACTGTTTGGATCCATGAGTTAAATTGACTTTTTGTGGTTCTTTTCACATGCCTGGTGTTTTTCCACCTATTATGTAGCTTTGCTCCACCTTTGAATGGGACTGTCTCCAAAGACTCAACTTAGTAGAATTTTGAGATCTAGCTGGCTCTACCCTTTCCTTTGTGTCTAAAAGCCTTGCTGAAATTAAGGCAATTAGCAAATGTATTGTTCCAAGAATTATGTTGAACTTCCTTTACAGTGCAGCCCTCTTGCTGCAGCCCCTCTGGGGCTGTTTTTACACCTCCATTTTGAGTGGAGTTAGGTGAGCAGCCTTGCCAATTCCACTGCTTTGTGAGACAACAAGCATGTATCAGGAAACACTGAGACACAGCCTGAGCCATGGGTATGGTCTTGTTTTTCTTTCCTTACATATTCCAAATGTTTGCTTTACTCCCAGATCTGTTAGCTGTATTGCTTGTAAGGTGAGTAGGAAAGTAGCCTTGCATGTACCAGAGCTCCAAGCACTAAAGCTTTACTCATTGTCCATATGGGCAGATGCTTGAGTCTCATTTTCTTTGACCAGGGCCTACTTTGCTGGTTAAAGAAATGCTGACTGCATCTCTCCAGCTGCCAGTTCTTAGTCTTTATCTGACCTTGTCTCTCCCAGAGAAGTCAGCTTTGCAAGAAAATATTACATTAAACACTCTCCAGCTGTTTCTTGCACCCTTCAGCTTGAACAAATTATACCAAAAACTGTCTGAGGAGAAAAGCTGTAGATAAAGTGAGATAAACAAAAATGAATAGAATTCAGAAGCTCTCCTGTTGTCTTGGACACTGTCTTATATTTAAAGGGACTGCACATATTAAAATATCTACTCTACTCTGTGGTAAAACATAGATTACACGGATCTAAGGAGTTGTTACAGCAATTACTCAGGGGTGTCACTGACCATGAGAAGATTTGGTTACCTGACAGGGCCAGGAAAGTAAAAAAGGCAGCTTTTAAATTGCCAGTGCCTCTGAGCTACAATCACTTTACATCCACCACCCCATGTCTCCAGTTGCAGCAATGAGCCTGTTCTCAAGTTTGTATGCAGCCAGCAACATTGGCACATCCACCAGCACAGAGCAAAGTGCCTGGGAAACGTGACGGGGTGAGATACCTCTGGCAGGGAAGGGGCAATATATAACTTGAGGTTCCTGCAACAACATTTCCCATGTATGACATACACATACAGTGAATAGGGCTGAGGCCAGCTGCCTTCATTCAGCATGCTTGAGGCACATCCCTATTAGGAGCTCTTCACCAGCAGACCCCGACTTGGTAGCGACAGGAACACCTCTGCAGGCTTGATGGCTGCAGACAGACCTTCCTGCTGTTGCAGAATCAGCTGCAAGGAGATTTGTATTCCTTGGCAAAAGAAAGCGATGCAGCTTCTTCATTTTCCTATAGGTGTTCAGCCTCAAAATTGCTCCCTAGTGTCATCCTCATAACATTAATCAACCCTTCCCAGTTTTTACCGACATCTTTTTCTTATTCAAGGACAAATGTATTCCACCTTCTCTAGCAGAATTACACTGTAGAATTGTAGTGCTGGTTCTGATTTCAACAGAGATAGCGATGAACAGCTGTATCCTACACAGGTTTAGGATGAGTCTTGTGAAAATGAGGACTGTATAAAATCATGGGATAGTGTTCTTGCCGCCAGCTGACAAAGCAGAGCAGCTTTGCTCAAGTTCTTGGAAATGTATTTCCCTTTTTTTTCCAGTAAAAATACTCTTTCTGAAAAGTGAAGCTAGTTTTAAACCAGCTGAAACCAAGCAGGAACAGTTCGATTTTACTTTAGAAGGACAAAACAGTAAGGAAGGCCCAAACCTCAAAGCAAAACCTTCAAGCAAAACTTGAAATTTTATTACTGATACATAACTGCAGTGACTTAACCATGCAGTCTTGTTCCTGCCTTTAAAATCATGCTTTTCCCTCAAACAAGGAAATTTCATCTAGAGAAAGTCCAAGCCAAACATAGGGAACAGCAGAGGTACGATTCAAAGACCTCATATTTCAAGATTTTCTCTTGTCATCAAGTTTTGTTAAATTGCTCCAACCACCAGTGACCAGAACTGCTGTTTCCCAGAAGAGGAGCTGGCACTATCTTTTAAAATGTATTGTTTCACATAATGGAAGAAAGAAATAATAGAACTCCTAGCTTCCCTTTCTGATAGTTGCTCTTTGAACTGGGCCATATGTCACAGCTTAAGGCTTTGCATATTTATTTCTAGCTGGCTTCCCTGGTGAAATCTACACCAAAAGCAGCAAGGCAAAGTGAGCCTAGTCAGAACCCACTTAACTTCATGGGAAACCAGTTCTGAATTAGGCAAAACAGAAATCCCCACTTCCCTTTTCTAGGAAAGTTACAGTATGTGTTAATTGGCATGTTTCATTTTCTTCTTCTGCCCTTGTTATAGGAAAAGGACAAGGCAGGACACCTAAGGGCCCTTCTTGCTGTAGGTGCTATTCACAGTTTTTTCTACTTCTACTCCTCTTTCTCCATAAACATCGCTCATGTCTTTAATGGAGGTAACATCCTGTTTTCCCTGTGGTGTGTTCAGGATTGTGTATGATATCTTTTACAATAAGAAAGAATTTCCAGCACTAGTAGTTGAGAGACTTACTGGAAACAAATCTCAGCCGTGGGTTTGCTCTGTATGTGCCACTGTATGCATGTGGAAAAGAGAAAACAGTGGAAACAAACTTGGAATAAATCAGCTGGCACCTTGCAAATGTCCCTGTGCAAATGAGAAATTCTTGGAAAAGAACAAAGACAGCACTACCCATCTCCAAGAACTGCTGCTGATGAGGAGCACCTTTCTATGAGGGGCCACATACAAAACTTCCCAAAAGAGAGCTTAAAATGAAACACAGGAAGAAATATTAATTGCTGAGGCTTTCAAGAGAGACAATTCCTACAGTAAATCCATGCAGCTGCCAAAATTGCTAGGTGGGTTCACTTGAACTCCTGATCTGTGCTCAGCAGAGTTAACTGTAAGACCAGTTCCATTGACGTGAATGTCTTTAAGCATGCACTCAAGTGGTTTGCAGAGCAAAGCCATGACGTGCCTCCTGCTTTGTGGTGCCAGTATACGGCAGAGTGCAGGGGACAGAGCTGTTTTAAACATCTCTAGAAGCACTGCCTTATGAACACCGAGGAAGAAAGTTCATCTTTCTGGGCTCATGAGTGCATATGGCCACCCTGTTGTGGCCTCTTATGGAGTATGTCCCTGGGAAAACTGAACAGCAGCTAAAGCAAAAGGGTCCTTTGTTGAAGGGGCATCAGGAACATTATTCAGTTCTGTCAGAGGTGTGGTTCTCTCACTGCAAGGATGTAGTGATGTTTTCAGCATGCCTGGAGGTATTAGAAATATTACACAGGCCACTATTCCGGGTATTAAAGTGGGCGCTGGAGTTTATTCTCAAAAGCGTGACTGAACAAGGAGACCAAGCTAAGAAAATGCCAGTGCAGAGGTGGAAATAGATCCAGGGATGGTCTCTAGTTGTGATAATTACTGTTATGGAGAGCTACTGCATACTAGTAACAGTTTTCAGAGGTGAAATAAACTTCATGATGCATACCCCAGGGCACAAAACAAACAAATGAAACTCTGCTTTCCCAAGCTTGGCAATTATTTCTTAACTCCTCACTTGGGAGAGGCCAGTAACAGGTTTACAATGGAAAAAGAGGTTGTAAAAAGGAAAAGAATAACTTGCAAAAGGAAAATGAGGAGGGAGAAAGCTAAGGTGTACATTTCTGTTTTCAGGAGGTGTTTGCTCACCAGGTTCTGGGTGGTGAATCTGAACAGGGAATTGATAGCTCAGTACCAAAGTGCCAGAGGAAATGGCTTGTGTGAGGAAAATGGCTCTTTGCCTCAGCAGTGCTGTGATGCTTGTCCTTTCTGGCCTGTAGAGACTGCTCCAGCTGCTCAAGGGGAAAAGGTTGTGATATGCTGGGTGATGAGAACGAGCAACTGCAAAAATGGCATTTGTTTAATTCATAAACTTTGGGACTTTCGCAAAGGGCCTCGGGTGAGCCTCCAGGGAACTGAGCACACCTTGCCTGGATTATACTCCTGTTAAAGATTCCCTCCAGACTGCATGTGGTTGGCTCATTTTCCCCTCCCAGCACACATTGAACGCAACTCGATCTCTTAGGCGATCCCAGGTTTGCATTTATTTTTCAAACTAATCAACTCGTTCAGACAAAATAAGGAACAGGAAAACGGGAACGCTGGAGCTTTCAGTTTTTGATAGCACTGTGCTACATCGTTGTTTGGGCAGGGAAAAGCTGGAGCCTGCTTGTGCTTCTCTTCCAGCCTTACTGCACAGCATATGCCTCTAGGTGGTGCCTTGCTCTCGGGTTTAATGCCAGGGCTGAGTAGCAGCAGCCTCGGGCTGGATTCTGCTGAGCTCTCTTCACCAAAGGTCTGCTAGAAAAACAGGCATGCTTTAGGCAAGGAGCCACAGTGAAAACTAGAGGGATCCCACACAGGCTGTGGATCTGCCAGTTCAGGGCATTATCCTGAGCCCACTGAGGCCCCTTTAGAGCAAACTGCAGCACAGGTCCCTAAACGCCAAGAGTAACATCAGCTGCTTTGCTTCGGGCTTGCTGAAAAGCACTGGTGTCTGTAAGGAGAGGTAACAAAGATGCTGACTTTCAGGATGAAGTGTTGGAGGAGTCAAATAGGCAGCCTGGTAGGTCATGAATGTGAGTGGATGCCTTTTTTCTTTCCTGCTCTGCTATTTATTTTGGAACCTGGTCTGTGTTAAAATCGTGGTACAGGAGCAACACCTGAAATCAAGCTGTGGAACAGAGAAAGCCTGTAGATAGTGCAGAGCTGTTCTCCATCCTTGAACTGTGAGGAAGGGCAGTGTAATGATTGGGGAATGGAAGGGAGGGCTGATGGAGGCTGCAGCTCCTCACAGGGAGCGGAGGGCAGCGCTGAGCTCTGCACTGTGTGACAGTGACAGGGCCTGTGGGGACGGCATGGAGCTGCGTCAGGGGAGGGTGGGGGTTAGGAAAAGATTCTTCACCAGAGAATGGGCAGGCCCTGGAACAGGCTCCCCAGGGCAGTGGTCACAGCCCCAGGCTGATGAAGGTCAAGGAGTGTTTGGCCAACGCTCTGAGGTGTAGGGGTTGGGTTTTGAGTTGTCCTGTGCGGAGCTACGAGTTGGACTTGGTGATCCTTATGGGTCCCTTCCAACCTGAGATATTCTGTCACTGTACTGTCCTGTCAGACAGGTGCTGTCCTGGAAGATGTACTGTTTTCTTCCCCACTTTAACCACCTGAGAGAAATGACAGTGCCTTGGGTTTTTTTTTTTTGTCAGAGGAGGAAGAATTTGCCCTTGGGCTTCTTCCTCACATCTACTTGTTATCACATACTTATATCCAATGGGGAAGCAAACCTTGGACAAAGAGGAGCAGTGTCACTGTGTCATAGGCAGAGGGACATCAGATGGTGCCATCACAAGAGTTCATCCCTGAATCAAGGTGTGCCCAGAAGGTGGTGGGGAGAACTGAGCAAGCTGAAGGATTGGCCCTTAGATTTGTTTTTCAGATGATTCCACGCTAACAGCTTGGGATGGGTTTGGACTGACTTCTCCACGTTGTGGCCTTTGACCTTTTAATCTTTTAGAAATAACCCGTTCCTTCTCTTCATGACTCCCAGTCTCACCAAATCACCTCTTGTTTATCTCCATCAGCTTTTCTGGTGAGCTGGCTCATTCGCTGCTTTGGGCCAGCTTCTTCCTCCCATTGGGCTATGACAGCCTGAGCAGTTGTGGTGCAAGCTGCTGCTTGGTGAGGGTGCTAGACTTCAGATAGGAAAGATTTTCAGGGCTAAACTTAAACTTTTATGATAAATCTAAGGAATATCTCCAGCTTCTTTGCCCTTATTCTAACTTCTTCACCTTTCACCACAGCCTCCAGATCCAAGGGGCTCCAAAAGAGGAAGAAAAGAAACATGGAAAAAAAAGATTATAGCTGCTAACTGGGGCCAGATATAGCTGGGTTGTGGATGGGACAAGGAGGAAAATGAAAGAACTGTCGAGAACTCTGGGGAGAAAATGGATGTGAAGTTGGTTACATAAATAAGGTAAAATACGTTGAGGACATAGGTGGGGGGGGGAATGCAGAACCTCCTACAAAGCCCAACTTGAGGGCTATGTGCTGGTGCCTAACATAGGCCCTAATCCTGCTCATGTCATTCTGAGGCACTGAAGGATGCTACCCACCTAATGGCACATCCATGAGGAGGTTCAGATGACTTCAGCCAGTGTTTCCTCACAAAGACAGGTAGCACTGCCAGATCCCACTGTCTGCCTGGCTTCTGCTGTTGTCAGTACGTGAAGCAGGAGGAACGGAAGGGACTCTTTCAAAGCATTTTACACTGTTGCAGGGGATTAATTGTCCATACTTATCCTTCTGGGCTTAGGTCTTTACACAGACAGATCAATACGCTTCCTTCCATAGTTCATCTTCAAACCCATGTCTGGAGGAAAAGCAGGGACTACGCTTTTTTGCTTAAATTCATATGAGGCTACAGTTAGCCTTAAAGGCATTAACGCTGCCTTTAAAGTTAAGGATATACTCCAGTTTTTCTCTCAAGAAAGATGGCTTAAGCATATTTGAATTGCAAAAGTCCTTTCCGCCCATCTTTCACAGTTGCTATATTCAAAACCAAGTGAGGAGCAGTGTCATTGCCACAGCTCATCCCACACCCCTCTGCAAAGATACCCCTGCCAGACTTGAAAAGGCACCAGTATTTCCCTGCGCAGCCCAGAAAGATTGTCCATTTTCTTTCTATAAATAAAACTGCCAGGGATGCAGTTTATGAACAGATTATGCTCTCTCACAGTGGCTTTCTATGTGAGCAAATGCAATAACCACTTCTCACATTCATTTGCAAACCTATAAAGAACGGTGGCACAGATCTATGGCAATTATTTTGCAGATCTGCTATAGGACCATGGTTGGGGTTTAATGAAACATCACACATGGTAGGTAGGAAAATGAGTTGCATCTGGACAAGCACTGTGAAGGAAATGGTCTGTCTGCATAAGTCATGCTGCCCAGTGACTTGTCTAATAGAAAATTAAGACCAAATATAAGACGGAAAAATATGCACCAGGAGGTCCTAAGGCAGCATGCTTTCTTTTTTTTCTAAGCAGGAAGGGAAATAGACTGATTAATGCCTGGGGATGTCTGTGTATGAAAAAAATTCTGCTACAGCCGCTTTACCAAATTCACATAAATGAAGCGTGGTAAATGCCATCCTGAGTAGTTTGTATTAAAAAAAAAAAAGAAGGGCTGATATGCCATGATCTCCTCAGTGGCATCCCAGAGGGTTTGTGTTGGCCAGCAGTCAGGACAGCTGAGAACCAAAAGACACATCAGATTTTGGACCCATTCCTGCTCAAGAGGATCAGCTCCCCTTGCTCCCTCTTTCCCAAGGTCCAGGTGTACACTGCATCCACATGTGCATCCATTCAGTTTCCTTGCTCATCCCATTGTGGCTTGTGTTACTTGTCATGGAGTGGTCCTCCGTGTGTTTTTATTTCTAAGAGTTATCTAGTTTTTGAACAGAAAGATTTTAGTGCTCATAGATTTTCATGGTAAATTCCTATGGTTCAGTTGTGTTCTGTGTGAAGAAAATATTACCTTGAGTTCATTTCAAATCTGCACCACAGTAATTTCATTATGATCCTCAGTTTCCAGCATGGAAGGTTCTTATGGGCTACACCATAGCCTTGTGGTCATCCCTCATACTGGGAAGGCTTCCTTTACCTTCACAGTGGGGTAAGCCAGCAGCAATGCAGTGACATCCACAGATGCCAGCCAGAAAGCACAGGACAGAACGTGATGCTGAGACTTCTTAACATGAGCTCTGGCTTACTCCTGCAGTCTGACCCTATATCTAACACAAAAAGTTTCCCAGCATCACATGCAAAGCTAATTGCTGCCATTAATAGCACAGCAATAAACCAGTAAGCCTTTCCCTCCTGTTCAGAGGGAAGAGAAAACAGGGACCCAACTGCTAAATTCAGCTTTCAGCTTTATCAGAATACTGTTTCTGGCTTGGATGTTTTCTGAGCATCTGTTTTAGCAGTGTTCAAATTTATATCCCAAGTGTCCATGTTCACCCAGAAACTCAATGAATTCAGAGGAAACAACCGGTCTCTGAACAGCTGTTAGTTTGGTTTTGAGAACTTCAGAGGATGTTATTAACATAATAAATTTCCATAGGAACTGCTACTACAGCACTTTTCTTATTTTATTTTATTTTTTTTCAAGAGGGAAGTTATGCAAAGCCTGCTGGATTATATCAGCACATCTGGACAGCAAGGAGACTGGGAAGCTTCAAGGGAGGGAAGGGGAGATAATCAGAGGAGAACCTTTGGGTCTTCTCAGCTTGGGGCAGGTAGGGGAGTCCTGGAGGGAGATCTGCAGCCTCTGTCACCCCTGAGAGGACCCTGTCCAGCTCTGCTCTGAAGGTCACTGCCTTTGGCATCCGTCACAGATAGCAAATAACTACTGATCGCCACAGCGGGAAATGTAAGGCCGAGCAATGTTGTTTGTGTTTCCAGCCCTAAATGCTTACACCATCGCTACGGATTGTATTTATGCTCTTGGGGATCTGCAGAGGGAGGTTTCCTCCCTGCTCTTGCCTAAGAAGTATTGCACAACAGGAAGGTGCTGGATGCCTTGGAGCAGCTTTTCTCAGTCCTGCTGATAGGAAAGAGGTAGCTTTGCAGGGCTGCCAGCTCTGGGCTGCTCTGGGACTCTCCAGAATCCTGTGGTTGCTGCACCTCACATGCACTCCTGTGCAATCACATCCTTTTTATGCCTCCAGATGAGAGACAGGGCCGCAGTCATTTGCTTTTTAATTCAGACACTTGTTCCTGAAAGTGCTGAAGAAGAAAAAAAATGGTTTGGTTTAAGCTTCTGCATGCATTGTCATGATATAACTGGTTTTCAATAGAGCCACCTCTTAAAAACATGATTAAAGGTCAAATATTAATGGACAGTACATGTCTTCAAATGTAATTAAAAGCACTGATACAAAGAAGCTGCTTCTCTCCAGAAAGTTCCTGCGGTTGGCTCAATTTTCAGAGCTGACCATTACTCTCAGTTGCTTAAATCACGTTGATTCATAATCCTCTACAAAGAAAAATCAATGCCGGAGTGCTCTGCTTGTGTAACAAAGTACATTAGTGAGGCTGGAGTGCCTCCTCAGTGAGATAAAGCAGTTAAAATATGTAGAGAGAACCTCCTGAATTCATTATAAATTGATTTTCATCCTTTTAATATTCTTGCTTACAAGGAATTCCAATATAACACGCTGGCCTTTTTCTCTGCCTGTTTATCTCCTCCTTGGTTTGGGGTTTGTTGTTTCCTTCCTGCAAGATGGTGAGAACTGCAACAGGAACAGCCTGCTCACTGGCTCTGCTTTGTAGAAACTCAGCATTCAGGTATGCATGGTTAAAAAGAAGGCAGAAGGAAATGGCATATATCCCTTGCAGTGAGGAAAATAAGAATTTATTAGCAGTAGAAGAAGCTTGGCAGGAATACATCTCTTTTTCTGGTGGCTTCAGCTGGCCTGCACTGAGTTATAGGGAGCTGGTGCATTCCCTGCCTCAGGGCATGTCTGGGGTTAACAGACTGCTTTGTGGGGACAAATGACTTGGCAGGAGTTGGTGAGGCCAATGGTTTCACTTGCTCTGTTACCCCTGAGGAGCTTAGGAACAGATGATGGCAATGGATGTTCTGTCTTTAAAGGTTTAATCACATAGCTTGGGCCATGCCTATGTTAGCTTGGTCGTCTTGGTTTGGGTTATCTCTGGAGACGGCTTCTAGCAGAGATACAATTCTGTGTTCTATTTGTTGTTGCTGTTCTTTGGTATTTGTTTGCTTTTGCCAGTCTAACATCTCAGCAGATTAACCTGGAACTGCAGGCTGTAGCTACAACTGCAGTCACTTGGGTAACTTTTCTAGTGCACCAGCTGGGCTGCTCTCAAGGAGTTCTTCTCCCAGTCTGTACACATATCTGGGATTGCCCCAACCCAAGTGCAACACCTTGCACTTGGCCTTGTTAAACCTCATCTTTGGATGGCATCCCTTCCTTCTGTCCTATCAACTGCACCACTCAGCGCGGTGTCAAGTACAGACTTGCTGGTAAGTTTCCTAGGATCTGGTTAGTAAGAAATGGGACTGAGACAGAGTGCAGTCATAGTGATTTATGACAAACAGAAATTCAGGCTTCTGTTGTTTGTTTTTCCTGACGGAGCTATGAAGGACAGAGATTACAAGGAGATATTGCTGGTACCATGGTAGCACAGGCACAGCAAGTCATCACCAGAAACACCAGCGTAACACAGTTATGCACAGTTGGAAGAGATCCTTAAAGGCCATTTAGTCCAACTCCTCTGCAACGAACAGGGACATCTACAGCTAGATCATCACCTGACCACTATGACTTCAAATACAATCGAGAGCAGCTTGATGACTACGTCAGTGAATTCCCTCAGGACTCTGAGATGCACCTCACTGGGGCCCACAGACTCTCAGGTGGTTGTGAAGTTGATCTTCCTTTTCAGTGGGAGGGACACTGCTCCCCCAGGACCCACCTTCTAACTCATCTACTTGAGGGGTCTGTGAAGAGTAGCCACAGTGAACACAACTTCTTAAAGTTGTTCAGTACCTCAACCTTCTCCTTGTCCATTGTTACCAGCCTGCCTATATTGATAACAGGGCTTTGCCTTCTTGGGTCTTCTTTTTCTGGTTGATGTAGTAGCAGAGCGAGCACAAACACTCAGGGTTCTGGTGGAAAATATTTGAAGAACAGGTGACAAACTTGTTCCAAAGCAGATTTTGTACTTAAATTCATAATGGAAATGATTGTAGACAAAGCCATGGATATACTGGATCATCTTTCTTTCTGTGAGATTGCCAGATGTTTAAAGTCACTTGAACCACAACATAATACAAAAACTGAATCTATTATTTTGACTGGTGCTTTTAAAAATGCGTTATGTTCCCTCGTGTTGTTCCATCTCACTCTCTCTCCCTTTTTCCTCCTTCCTGATCTGGGTGATCAGCTTGCAGCTTGCCTTCAGGCCATGGCTGCCCAGGTATACCTGTCCCCTGAGGAGGTATTACCATGTGTCCTGCCAAAGGCTCTGCTTCTCCCCAGAAGATGAATCACTGTGGAAGCATGCCTTCATGACTGTGCTTTGATAAACAGTGAGGTTAGATAAGGTTTCCAGCTGGAGGGGAAGGAATGCTTTTCCCACCAGAAAACCCCTCTGTCTGAAGTTCATTTCTGTTGATGCTAACAGCCAGGATGCAGCTGAAGGAAGAATCTTGACTCTTGCTTCTCTCCTACACTCACAGGCAATTCTTAGAAAAGCCCTACAACTTCAGGCATAGCACACATGCTCCTCAAAGCATGAGGTCTGATCTGACATCAGTTATTAGCACAACCCTCTTCTCTGCAGCTACCTGTATGTGAAAGTTGTTACTGAGGGAGATCTCCCCTTTCCTCAGCCAATTTAATGCAGCATTAAAAGATAGCATTTATGCAAGCAGTCATCCTAGCATATAAGATTTTTTTTTCTAAGTTAGATATGGAGATGCATCATTTGGGGCCTCAGTTCTTCGGAAACTGCTTAATGAGCAGGCTAGGGAGTTTTTCCCTGCCTCTTTCTTAATATAAAGAAGATGTTTTAGACAGCCTTTTCCTTTTTGGTGATCCATAAGGCATGTGCTTGCATTTGTGAACTCATGCCCACATCAGATTATTTTTATCATTACATTGTTCTCCCCATGGAATTTGTTAGCATGTTGCTGGCTATTTTCATCCTTCAGATGAAAATGAATCTACCAGGTAGAACAGAGCTCAGTCATTATGAGGTTTTTTGATGAAAGACTTAAATTGCATCTGAGAAATACAAATTACAAGGCCTAATGTTCCCCCAGAGATTTTAATTTAATACACAAAAGGAGCTGCTCACTCCCTGCTGAGGTCATTACATGAAAATTCTTTTTCTACCGAACGGAGTAATTGGGACCACTGGAGCTTGTTTCCCTTCCACCCGCTTGCTCAAAAAAAGGATGGGTCAATTTTGGCTGCCTCAGAAGGCTTATGAGTGATCACACTTAAGATGAATTTTGTTGTTGTTTCTGTACAGAACAAAGAATGTGCACGAGCTCCTGTCTATGCTGCAGGCATAGTGCTGGCTTCTTCTTTCACCATTATAGTACGGGGCTGGAGGAAACTGCTGAAGTCCAGGCCTGCAGAAAATACCCAAAATATGGTGCCAGCCTCCTGTTGTTGTGCCACGTAACCCCTTCAGGAGGCGAGAAAACCTCAGAAAATGTAGCATGTCAGCTAGGAGGGTGCACTCCCTGGAGGGTGTCCACGTCAAAGATCCCTCAAGGGTTTCATAACCAGCTGCCGTTGGACAAAATCTTGGAGCCAATCCCATCCATATCTGCTTTTTCCCAGTAATCCCTCTGTGTAGATGTCAACTTATGGGCCAGGACAGCTAAGGTGGAGTCATAGAACTCTCTATATACTCATTTGACTGCAGGACAAACAAACGTGCTGAGGTCACCCTCAAGTTATGGCATCACTGGGATGTTGGCAGGTCAGGCTGTGGGTCAGGGAAGATGATCCCACCGCGGTCCCCGCTGCAGCCCCATTAACCTTTGTGGCTCAGCTCCTCTGCCTGGTTAAAATTTAAACACTTGCGTAAGTGGTTTGCTGAACCGGTGCCAGCAAGATCAATGTCTTGCAGGACCGAACACATTAATTCTTGCTCTCGGAGAAGTAGCAGGGATACAGACGAGCCAGAAAACTAAACAATTTGGGAGCATTTGATCCAATGAGAAGGGCAAATTCCAAAGCTTAGGAATCCTCATGCACTTTGAAAGAAAAAGAGAAAGGGAGTTCAAGGTTCCCCTGCCACAACAAGCCTGGGGCTGTGGCAACCATGACTTTGCCTGGATGAAGGATATTTTTGCACACCGGAGAGAGCCAAGACACTATTTGTCATACTGGTTTGCAGGAACAGATTATGTATTCAGCAGCCTCTTGTTTCTAACTTCAGAAAAAGTTTCCAAATATTCTTTTCTTCTGCTCGATCTTGTATTGAAGAACAAAGCTCTCGGGAGAATGGGCAGCTAGGAGGCACGTTTGTTCCTGGAGTGATACTAAACTCCTTCAACAGAAACAGATGATAACAAGTACACTAAAAGCAAAAATAAAATATGCCTCAAATAAAAGCAATATACTTCCAACACAAGGCTTCCAAACACACTGGTTTCTCCCTTTGGGAAGAGGATACGAGAATGAACACACGACACCTGTTAGTCACGTCACTTAACTGCATGCCTGGAAAGTACTCAGATCTCATGGAGATGATGATGACACTGAAAGACCCTATGCAGAACATAAATGCTGAGCTACAATAAAGGCTTTCAAAACAGCGTAGATGGAGCCATTATTTCCCCCCAGGGTTTTAGACACTGAATTCTTTCAGGAGCTATTTAATTATTTTGTTTTATTTTTGCTCAATCTTTATGGAAAAGCTTAGTAAAAGGACTGTTCGTTTTGACAAGGTTCCTCAGGGAAACCTCCAGACAAAATAGCAGTAATTTCTTCCTCACATAACTCACCAAGAAAAGTAGCAGAGGAAATAGAGGGGTAATAACAGAAAGGGGAAGATAATCATTTAAAAGCAATTGCTTGATACCAACACACAGTAAATGTATTTAATGTCATAAACACAGGCTTACTTAGGGAAGACATGAATAAAGAAGCATCGGGAGCAAAGGGACACAGCTAAAGCAACTGTAAGAAGAGAAGGGAGGGATGTAGGGGAGAGAATCCCATTAGGGATGGTCTCATGGCCCTGATGAAGGCTTAGTGGTTGGATCCCAGCCTTAGGTTTCTTCCAGAGATTGGGCTGCCAAAGCACTCAGTAATCTGGAGGCCTGCCTGGCCTTCTTTCTCCTTAGAGGGAGACAGTTGTGCTGGAGACCCATGTATGTAAATATACATGTATCTCTGGTGTAACCTGGTTTTCAGAGAGGAGAAAGGTCAGAAAGTCCCACTTCTCTGAAGATGTGAGGACTTTTGCCTGAAATGCATGGGCCTGCCAACCTGTGCTTTTCTTGCCCCACATCATCCCACCTTTCCTCCTACCCACAGGCTGTACTCCTGGCTCTGAGGACATCATCCTCCGCCCAGGCAAAAGGAGGATGGTGTGTCAGATCTCAGCCTCCCCCTGGTAGTAGTCTAATAATAGTAGTTCAATATGGTGTTGATTTTTTTTCTGTTTGCTGTTGTTGTATTTTGATATTTTAAATATTCAACAGATCTTCCCTTACTCCTCCAGCATCAGGGTATAATCTAGAATTATAATTTTGTTAAGAGACTGCAGCACCGGTGACTGCCCAGGTCCAACAGGGCCCAGCAGTATCTTCCCCCCTGTACTTGTTCTGATCCTTCGAGGCCTTGAAACTTCATAAACTTACTCACATTGCTGAGTTTTGATCATAACAGCAGTGACTTGTCCCTTTGACTTGACATGCACTGATTTTATGGTTTGCGATTGACTTGGTGACCATCCCCCAGTCTTGCAGTGACACCATTTGTAGAGCGTCAGTGACATAACTCATTGCAGGTTTCAGGCTTGGGCTTTAGGATGCAAAATATCCCCTTAAAAGTGTGTTGAAAATACTCGGCCAGGGATGTTTTTGAGAGGTGGAGTGACGTGAGAGCAGTGACAGCTTGATGCCCAACACATGCACCTCTAGGTGGTACCCATCCTTCCCAGAGGGCAGACAACTAGCCATAAGCTCTGGTCTTAAGAAAGGAAGCTCCGGTCCCATAAATTCATATGAACATCAATTTTTCAGCTGTGGGGACAATTCAGATTCTCTCCTATCTTTTGTTTAATACAGACCAAAAAAGTCTCATTCAGTAAATTCTGTGTTGAGCTCAACAGTACTGCCTGAACCATAGAGAAAAATATCCAAATATTGACATAAGACTGAAAGGAATGGCAAACATCCCACATGAAACTGTTCACATGTCGATTACATATCCTCATTTGCCTTCTATCTTTACAACAACACACATGTCTAACAAGCTTCCAGCTTCTGCATTTTGCTCCTTTGCTCAATTAAATAGCCCTTTCCTTTCTGAAACTCTCATATAGTTTATACAAAGAGTGAGCTTGTCACCTCTTAAGCATCTCCTGGAAAAACAACAACAAACTGATCCACCCTCATTTGGGCTCTTCTAAATCATTTCAATAATAAGTTTGGTATTCCAAACTATGAGCAGGTGTATTAAATTTCCCTCTACTCTTCCTTGGGCTGGTTAATGTTTTACTGCTGAAACCTTATTTATTTTCTTACTATTTTGTTTAACTGTGAGAAGCTCATGAGAGCAGGAAAAAAAGCCTCATGAAAGGGACAGCAGCCACTTAGGCTGTATGGGAAGGTTTGTGATGGTTTCTGTAGATGAGATTGGCACACCAGGTGCACATGTAAGTGCTTAGCTAGAACACTGATCTTTAGCAGCCCCAAGTTTACCCAAATCTACCAACAGAGGTTGAAATCTCATTCCTGGGTAGCAGCACTTCCAAACTCCAGAATTGAGAGCTAACCTGACATTTATGGCCAGTAAATATTAAATGTGAAACTGAAGGTATAAAGCAAGCAGCTGGAGTCAGGATGGTGCTCCTGAGCATCACAACATGTTGTGCCAAAGCAACATGGCTGCCTGAGCCTCTCTCTCCAGCCCCTTCCTCCCACAGCTCTGTGCTTACAGGGCTTACCCAAGAAAGAGCAGCCTGCTATCTCCCTCCCTGTATTGTGCTTGGTGCTTAATAGCCTGTCACACAGTCCACTCATTTCCAGATCTCTGAGCCCAGCTCAGATCCGATTTCCAGGCTTCTTGCCTTTTGCAGGCTGCATCCCATCAACAGGGGTAAATCCTCTCCACGCTGTTCACACCTCCCACTGCTTCTCTCAGGGATGAGGTGACAAGTGTGCCCTCCCTGCTGCCAGCCCCCTCCTCCCCTTGCAGACATGGCTCACTCCACACGGTGCTGCTCTCTGCAGGCCTGAGATTCTCTCTCCAATGACCAGAGAAGGCTGTGCAGACTCCTGACTCACATAAACCAAAAGGACAGCCTGCTGAGTTTTAAAATACAGCTAGCAGTTTTGCATGCAGTCACCCTGTGTGACTTAATGAGTCGTTCCCTCCAAATACCTCGCGTTAATGCATTTCTGTGTTTGCTTGTCTGGGCTCCCTCGGGAGCTGCTGTGGGTTCAGGTGCCCACAGCAGACCATGCTCTGCCAGATTGCAGGGAGGGAGCCCTCTGCTCCTTGCAGCTGTGTCCCCAAGCGAGCCAACCTTGTCTTACCAGAAAAGAGACGTGCCATTGATGAAGCCTCTTTGATGGAGCCTCTTTGTGATCACAGAATCCTAGAACGTGGGAACCATTAAGACCTGTAAGCTCATCTAGTCCAACCCATTCCCACCATGCCCACTAACTGTGTCCCTCACTGCCACATCCACACGGTTCCTGAGCACCTCAGGGATGATGATTCCACCACCTCCCCGGGCAACCCGTTCCAGTGCCTCTCTATCATATCAGACTCATCTCTGAGACTGCTGCTGAGAGATCTGCACATGGGAGGCTCTTCCTCCCTCTTTCGTCCCTGTGCCAGGTAAACTTCAGTTTCAACTGGATGAGCAGACATGGATATGCAGGCAAGGAAAATCTGATCATCTCCTGTACCTTCATTATTGGAAGCTTCCTGTGAAATTGGATTAGCACTTAAACATTGTGTGACAAAGCTTCACGTCCCAGGTTTTGTAAATGCTCTCAAGATTAAAAAAAAAACACTTGTCAAATTCTTTCTGTATAATTTGGGGACAATTATGGTACCGCTGGATTAATTACAGTGCTTCTACACTGCTTTCCTCTGATTCTACTATTAAAACACAGCAGAAATCAGAGTCTGTTTTGACCTTTATTCAGAACCTCCTGTGAAAGTGACTTTCACAACAGAACCTAATTTGTCACATTTTATTTGTACTTTAATTTTATTATTAACAGATTAATGAAGCTGGTAATGGGTTTCCCGATGCTCCCTTTGGAAACGTGAACTGTGTCCCTTCCTTACATCAATCTGCTGTCAGCAGATGAAGCGCCTTTGCAGAATGCTATTAACTGTTACCAGAAGCAATTAGTCAAAATAGCAAGTCAGCTTCACACCGAGAGATTCCAAATTCCCTCAGTGTGTGAGGAACATGAGAGAGCAGGATTTAGCCTTGCCAGCAGACACAAGCTTGTAGGGCCTGCAGTATGCATCTGGGTTAATGACACGGAGAAATGCAAATGTATCAGACGTTAATTTGCTCGAAGGAGCAATGCCAGGCTTAAAAAAAAATAAATAAAAAAATCACTTTCCTGTGTCATTAACAGCAATCCCCATTGTGCCAGAAATAGCCACGTTCTGTGCTTGGATACTCTCCCTGCTTCTGCCTTTGAGATCCATGAGTGAAATCCTGGCCACCCTGCAGGCAGAAGGACACTGCTCCCCAGTGCACTGAGGTCACGGTCTGAAAATGAATTATTTTGGAAGTATTCAACCTCCTCCTCAAAGCATCAAAGTCCATCACCCCAGATCCCATCCCTTTTTTGTTGGCACCAGAAGCTCAAAAGGTACTCAACAGGGATACGGGCAAAGCTGGCTTCAGCTCAATTGCCCATGTTTGGCACCAGCATCATGCAGACAGCTTTACTGGAAGACCAACCATAGCCCCTCTTTCTCTCCAGCACTGTAAAGTGATGTGATCAGGCACTACTTCTGGTGCACTGATGATTGGAGTAAGTTACTTAGTTGGAGGAAGACAGATGCAGCCTTTGGTCCACCATTGGGCTATTTGCACTCACTGGAGGAACAGCTTCTTGAAAAATCACAATAGATTGTCCAGCACTCCCACAAAAATGGGCTCTCATTATCCAAACACATCGTCTGCTGTCCCAAATCAGACACAGCTCCTGTTCTTAAAGAATAAGGATCAAAAGGCACACATTAAAAGGGGAGTTTAAAATTCTATTGAAAAAAAGAAAAACCAGAAACCACGTTCAGAATCTTAAAAGAATAATTATTTGTGCAGACTTCAAGATCAAACACTGCTGAAATGAAGACTTAACCGACTTAGCCCAAACCTGTGTTCAGAGACTGCAAGGGGAGAAGGGGTGATTAAGATAATCAATGTTGACCTGGTGAGCCCAAGTTTTGGCATTTCACCCATGCAGCATTTTCTCAGTTGTTCGTATCACTAAATGGACTGTTGAATAAAACCACCAAGAACACAACGGAACGCATAAACTTGAAAGACACGGACCACGTGCTTTCATGTTCCTTTAATTGTGTGTTTGCAGGCAAGGCTCAACACTGAGACCAGCACCACCAAGGCCTGTGCTGATGCTGTGCTCTCTGCTGGCGCTCTCAGGTGTCCTCCTCCATCCGATGAGTTCCCAAGTGCAAGGAAGAACAAAGTACAGAATGCAAATACTTAGAAAGGGTAATTTGTAGCAGGCTCTGGGTAAACTACATAATTTCCAAAGAGTTTTTTTTTTTTTCCTTCTTTTTTTTCCTGTGTCTACTGTTTCTATATTGCAAATGCTCTGCGTGTGCCCATTTTCAGCAGGACACAAGAGAGAAGCTGGGATGCATTTCTTTGCGTGTGCCTTTTCTAATCTGCTTGAGCTGTCTGATGCCTTCATACCTAATATATTCTGTGTCTTTGATCTGAGCTGGAGGATGTATTGAGTAGGAACAGTGATTCACAGGAGAACAGGATATCCACAGGGAAGCCAGGTACCCAGTCCAGCAGAATTCATCAGCACTAGGTGTGGGAGCTCTTGCTCTGAAACACTGTAAATAAGAGAGAGTCAGAGGATATTATAAGGATGGGGATAAACAAAGAAACATGATTTAAACCTCCAAGCGTCAAAAATGGTTTCTGAACGCCCACCGGATCTGTTGGCAAAGCAAACTCTGATGCCCAGAAGAAAACATTAATATCTACATTGCAAAGAGCCGCTGTTTCAACATTTGCTTCTGTTTTGGCTTCTGGATTGTTTTTCCAAACTGAGGACACACCTAGCACTGGCCAACGGGGCTGAAACACAGGATGCTGCCTTCCTGTGCCCAAGCACCCCAGCGACTTGGTCATCCCCAGCCCTCAGCATGGAGCACTGCCTGCAGGGTGCCCGGCAGCCCTGTGCTCCTGGCAGGTGGGTGGATGTGAGCAGCGACACTCCCTGCCATGCACATCCTTCTAATCAAAATTAGAGAGATGCTACCTATTGGGTGCAACTGGCACCTCTGCTAAATTGGGTTTTGTTTTTCAGGAGGTATTTGGTGTCGACACTGAAGAAACTTGCTCACAAATGCCTGCAGTTGGCTTAGAGGTGGAACTCCTAAGGCACAAGGAGGATGTTTTAAGCACCTAACTTAACAAAAAAAGGACATGGTGGATATACTGGAAGTCACAAACAGCCTTCAGCTGGCCTATTTCCAGCATCAATGCCTCGTGCATGGTAATGGATTTCAAATTCACTAAGAGAACACAGCTACAAAACCAAACAGGCCTTAACATTTGACCTTCTTAGGGAAAAGAAGCCTCCTATTACCAAAGAAAACTAAGCATGCCTGGCTAATTTACTGATCTTAGGGCAAGTTTTCTTTCCATGACAGAACCTGAGGAATGTGAAGCCTGCTCATCTTTCAGCTAGCATGGTTTCCTTTGGTCTCGCATGGAGTACCTGCAAATCGCCATTCATCTCCTAACACATGGAGTTGTCCTGTCTGTGTGGAGGGGAGAAGTGGAGGGGCAAACACAACGCCAGCAACATGTTTGCCATAAGGCTTTTTTATGATTCAGCATTTCTGGAACAAAACACGAAAACCAAATCAAATAATTACATGCTGTTACATCCTTGTTGCTGTTTGCTCATCCACCCACGGCCATTCCACTTAAGATTATCTAATAAACAATCTGAAGTATTTTAGAGTAGCCTGTTTTTATCCTCAGCCAAGAATAGTTAGCAATCCAGTGTTATGCTAACAATTGCAGGTCTATGACAGCGGTCTGACCCTCGACACAAAAGCCATTAATGGTTTCTAGGTGACCTAAGGCTCTAATATTTTATATATCACTAAAGATGGCCATCCATAGGTGTTGAGAGCCACACTAGGCAAAGGGGAATTTCTCAAGGTGCAGAAGGGCAATTCTTGCCACATGCTTTTTTAAGACATTCCTAATTCAACATTCACAACTACAGACTGGCCATAACACTTAGTCTATGGTGGCCAACACCTGATGTTCATCCTACAAAGCTTGACAGCAAGGTAAAGATCCCCTGCTAGGGGATGTCTCAAAGGAACTTTCAAATGCAACAGAAGTAGGGGCCCTGCAGATGAATCAGCTGAAGGCTGTCTCAAGTGAGCACTCTTCACTGTAGATTATTTGGCTTCCCTGGCTTTTGGCAAGCCAGTCACACCAAAACCTGTCTTTTTAGGTTTTGATTTTGAGGAAACCATCCCCATGCTAAGAGCGTCTTTGAAGGGCTGTTCATGGGTTTAAACTGAAGTGCTGATAAAACTTTCAGTGAGGATTATCTTGCAAAAATGAGGGCTTCTGGAAAAAATATCGTGAGAGTTGTTTTGTGTTTAACGTCCATGCCAGCACACTGCAGGCGAGACACATCTCTTATTGCTATATTAAGAAACCATTCAAAACTTTTAGTTGAATGTACAGCAAAATAAGTCTTTGTTTTAAGGTATATGTTTGTTTTTGTGGTGACCCAGGCTGCGTTCAGCCAACGAATGCAGTCTGAAATAAAGCACATTCAATGTGTGTTTCAATTTGTGTGTATGCAAAATGCCCCTGTCACGCATGGGGTTGTAATGCTACAGATAGAGAGGTCTCAGGCTGACTATAGCAGAAGCGGCTGCTGGTGTTTTAGGTCTTGTACTAAGAAAGAACAGGTGGGTCATGACGTAGCTTATGAACCCCAAATACAGAATACAGTCACATTATTTTAATAGAGTCCCTGTCCTAAAACCAATATTGTCACATGGACTGCAAGGGAACAAACCGTCCTCAAAATCTGATATCCACCTTACCAGCGAACATCACGTCCTGCAATGAGAAATCAACTGCAGTCCAAGCTGAAAGGAGAGCTCCAGGCAACCGCTCAATTCTTTTTCTAGGGAGGGCCCCTGGCACTTAACAGGGAAGCATCTGCATGTCTCTCACAGAAGCTGACCATGTCATGTCCTTACTGTAGCTGTACTTGTGCCCAGTCTTTAGCCAGCACCTGTTTGCACCCTGTTGATGGGAATAGGTTGTGTGAAGATGCCAGACTGTGCCTGGGTGCACAGAGGAGAAACACTCACCCTGGCCTTTTAATGTTTGAACAGCTGTCCTGGATTTGCCAGAGGATGTCTGACAGTCGTTAAAAATTGATCCCTGAGTAAACAACCCAATGCTATTTACTCCAATTCAGCTGTGATAATTTACACCATCCGAAGACTGCCAGTACCTAATCCTGAACTGGCAAATCTCTGTGATGTTTGCTACTAACTTGAACAGAGGGATCCCTGTGGCAAGGGAAGTGCAATTGTGCATTACTGCCACAGTGTACTACTATTGAATTGAAAGAAGAAAATGCAATTTAAAATAGAAAAAGAATTAACTCAGATTGAAAATACAACTGCTAGCAGCATTCCCAGGTTTGTGCAAATGCAGGACACCTGTGTGCAGGTGTACAGTATAGATACTGGTTACATGCATGATAAAAATGGAACTGATAGGCACTGACAGAGGAGAGGTAGGGAGTGTAACCTCTTTAATCTAGTCATTTTCCTAGGATTTTTTTCCCCTTTGCCCAGTGCTATAGAAGTACCTCAAGGAAAACTCATTTTGAAACATTTTAAAGGGAAGGAAAACAGTAGTCATCAGGGTGGCAAATCTTCTAGAAAAGTGTGATGTCCTCCCAACTCCATTTGAACAAAGTTAGATATATCAGAGATCCTGCTTCAAATGAGTACTTCATCTGCTTTACATGGTGAAGTGTGGTGATTGCTCGCTGTCTATTGGTCCTTTTCCTCTATTTTACTGCTGTTGACTTACCAAATGACAGACATCTAACTTTCCTCATTATGACATTATCTGTTGCCTTGCCATTCCTACTCTTCAAGATACCACTTCCATCTCTTGACCTTGTTGTCTTCAAAACACCTGGAACAGAAAAGAGACACATGTAGACGATCTGATTTACCAGGATGAATTTTGTGTTAAACTGGTGATTGCTTCTCTGTGCCAGTACAGCATTTCCTGGCATTAATTCTCAGAACAAGAGCACAGAAAAATTGCTAGTTAAGTAAATATTTAAGATACGTCTATGGTAAATCTCTGGAGTTTCTAAATGGTTATGAATCAGAACTTCAGGGCATGTGGAACAGCTACTTCTTAATGCTTCCTGATAAAATTCAGAGAAATACTAATCCTTGCAATAGCAATCAAAATGTTGGCGATAGGCTCACATTACTGTAAACCTGTGTGATCCAGTTATCTTTTTGTCACACTATAGGAAAATAGCCTCGAATTAATCAGCATAGTTCTAGTTTTCTGGTATATGCTCACTTTGAAGAAGTCAAAACTAATGCATAGGGTTGATTAACAACAAGCCTTCCCCTGGTTCCAGTAGCAAGGCTCTCAAATCATATGTAATGCAGCAATGGCTTTCTTTAACTTGGGCTGGTTGAGGTAATTTCACGTTTGGTATAAATGATAATGATGTTAGACACATCGACACCACCACACGCTTATAGAAAGAACATACAAAAGCACAGTGACACTTCACACAGCGGCTGCACACGAGACACTCACAACTTTGGAGTCCGGTGCTGCGGAGCGCTGAGAACTCTTAACTCTCATTAACTCAATGTGAGTTGAGAGTTTGGCTTCGTGGTTTGGGTGCTCAGCCCTCAGCGGAGGCTCCACACAACCAGAAATGTCACAAACGTTCACGTCTGACCCGACAGCAATTTCTCGTTTCTAGCATGTGCGTTTCTAATCGCTGGATTAGTAAAACTGGCAGATGATCACAGTGATATAAATGATTTTCTGGTCCTGAAGTGCTCTGAAAGTTAATAAAGCTCACTCAACATCGCCTACAGATTCACAACACACCTTAATGGAATAATGTAACGAGTACAACGCAAGTACAGTACGGAAGATGAAGAAAGGTTACGAAGGGATCTTGAATATTGCCGTTCCTGAATACAAGCAGTACAAGGTGTGAATTACTTCTCTGAGCTGGATGCAGGAGTTGGTCTGTGAACTACACAGCTCAGCTCTCATTCAGCTTTGCTCCTGATGCTTTGCTTCCCACCCTTTTCCTCCAGCTGCTTTGTGTGCCCTCATCCTGGTTATTTTCATATAGGCAATCCTGCTTCAAATTGACATCTTAACAGTTTTCGACTGAAATTAGCTTGTTAAAACAGTTTTATAAACTTTTTATCACTGCAAGAACGTGATGGAAGGGCACAGCATAAAAAACAGCGCTTTGAAGATCACAGGTCAGCTTGAAACTTTCACAAGTGCGTTTCCTTACAGCATGCGAGGCTTCTTTCCTCAAGTAGCTGAACATAGGAAAATTTTCACGGCACCCCTGAACTGTATTCACTGTGTGCAATCACAATTTTTATTCAGTTGCAGGACTCTGGGATCCATCCATGTCTTGTATGCCCACGAGTCTGTCAATGTAAGGGCACATGAATTGCATGTGTAAAACCTATTTCCTTTTCTTTTTTAAATCCTGAATGAATAAGGCAAAGTCAAATTTAGGGAACAATTAACTTTGTCCCGCTTTATCAACTGCTGGGCAGATTTTGCAATTAAAAACAGACATAGAACTATTCCTTTCTTGTTTAACAATATTTTAATTTCAATAAAAAGTGGCTTTATAGTTCAACATTACAAAAATAATTCACCTTGACCCTCTTCCCTCAGGGAAGCTTTCAAATTTAAGGTATGAAGAGGAAAAAAATTGGGCTGGTGGATGCTTACTGTAAAGAAAAAACTTGAGGGATTCCCTCCCTGCTTCATCATCACCAGATGTTTTGCAGAGGAAGCTTTTTTTTCCAAATGCCTACAGAAGGTACCCTTTCTCTTACAGCAGGTGAAACCAGGTGGGCACATGCCATCGCCAAATCCTTTTAAGCTGAAAGCAAAGGGAACGACACTAAAATGACTGAGTCGAGCACTTCTCCACCTTTGCATCAAGAAGGTACAACATAAGCAATGATAAAGTCAGTAAACAAAATTTTACTGTAATATTTCATAACACAGATACTGTATTTCTCTTTGAAGTGTAAAGCTACCGTCTTACACAAGAAAGATGGACAGACCCTTTTCCAAGACTAATATGGATACAATAAATATGGAGTTTTACATACTAGATCTGTACACAGAAACTTTGTCCCACAGCCATAAAAATTTACATTTAACAGTGCAACATATAATTTAATCATTTATTTATCTGACATAAGATGTTTACTTACTAAACACAAGCAACTACCTGGGTTTAATATACATATTTTATATATATATATTTTATATATATATATTCAACAATCTGTACAGGTTTCTAAACATAAAACTCCAAAAAGGCACAATCGTCTATACAACATGTACAAAAATGGCTGGAGCTGACAAGAAAAAACAATTATTGGTCAAGAGTTCATGATTGCACAAAGATTAGTAATGGGTTTGTGTCAGAAAAATGTGCTTTAAGGAAAGGAAGGTTTGCAAAGAAACCTGTAAGTGTTATAAAAAAATAAACACAATGGAAAACAAAAACTAGGTTGCTATTATGAGTCTATCCTCATCGTCACTGCTGCCATCACTAAACTGCACCGTGTTTTGCCTCCGGGGCAATGCTGCTGGCCTGTGTACCTGTCTATCCGGAGAGACAGTTCGATGGACCGGGGACTTGGTTAAAACGTCAGAATTCACCTTTGAGCGGGGCTGTACCGGGGAAGCCCTTTTGACCTGAACCGAAGAGACGTCGCACTTTGGCTTACTGTGGTCGGCGAGGTCAGTCTTTTCAGCATCACCTTTCCCCTGCCCATTGAGTCTTTCATAGTCGCTCGCGGGGGCAGGCTCCGCAAGGCTCTTCACGCTGTACCGCTGGCCACCGGCAACCACCTGAGGAGAAGCAGCCCTGGCCGCGTGGCCCACGTCGGGGAAGCTGGCAGGAGCTGGCTCTTGCTGGACATCACCAGCTTTGCTTCCTGAAGCTGGTGGTTCGGAGGCTCCTTGCCCATCCGCGCTGACCGGGCTGATGGAGGGAATGAGGGTGGGCAAGGCAATGTTCAGTATCTGCAGGCCTGGGATGTGCGCCTGAGGGCTGGGCTTGCCCTGGGGAGTAGCGCTGGCAGTCAGGACCTGGAGGCCCACGGCATTCAGAGTGATTCCAGGAGGGCGCATCTGTGGGGCTATGTTCGTGTTTGTCAGGCCTAAGATGTTCACCGTCTCCATGCCCAGGGGTGGGAGAGGCTGCAAGCTGGGCGTGCTGAGACCCTGGATGCCTGGCACGTTGATCTGGCCAATAGGAATACACGGCACCACGCTGTTCACTTCGGCAACCCCGATGGGATTCGTGGCGGCAGCCGAGGCGGTGCAACCCACCTCACCGAGGCCGCTCGTAGTTCTGTGGATGACGCCGACGGCGGGAATGGTGAGTTGCACCGGGCCAGCTTGAATGGGCACAAAGGTGGAGTAGGTGGCCAGGCCGGCAGGGACCACTTGAAGCCCCCCTACTGGCACCATGCCATAGGGCGCCTTGGCCTGCTGCTGAGAATGCAGCGGAAGGTGGCTGAAGAGGTGAGTCTGGCTCAGCCTCAGCTCGGCAGAGCGCAGTGGGGCGCTGGGCAGCTTCTCCTCCTGGATTTCGGTGTAGGGCGATGCCGTCGCGGTCTGCAGGCTCTGCTCCGCGGGCGAGGAGGGAGAGGTGGCAGAAGGCGTGCTCTGGGAGAGAACGAGAGGGACGTGTTAACAGGATGGCTGCTGCTGCCCCCAGGTTACATGGAATCTCGAGGTTGCTTGGCGTGCTGCCCACCCCCTCACACTTCGTTTTAGATGAAAACAACAACAGACTGGCTCACGGTAAATGCTGCCCAGCTTGAACAATGAACTGATTTCCTTCCTTTCTTTTTCCAACTCCTTCCTCTCCTACTAATTGAATTTTCCTCTCATGATTATCCTTGCTCGTTTCTCTTCAGCACAGGACTCAAAAACATTGCTGAATATCCTCTGTACGTGGCTGTTTTTTCTAAAGGAGGAAGGCAGCTTTGGAGAGCTGTTTATCGTGAAAATCACCTCAGGCAAAAATGTTAAATAAGCCGGCACTTCTGATACACCAGATTCGCTTACCAGAGGCACTGCAGCCTCAGGAAGGCAGGGATAGCATCACAACCCGTTTGCCCATTTATTACCCTAGCCCAGAAAATGGGTGACAAGAGAAGGATGATAACTGCAGCACCCACTGAGGCTGAGGTGATGGATGGACACTGGAATGAGGTGTGAGACCCACATCCCACAGCTGCCCCATCTTGCCTTGGTTTGGTGCACAGACCTGGATAAACAATTGTATTATATACTCTCTTTTCCTCTTACGTAGACTCTGTTACTGGCCAAGGCTAGCAACTCCTTTCCTAAAAACACCTAAATCAAGAAATCTTAAACTGCAGTTGAAGTCAATTTTTAATGTTAGGCCTGCCTGTAATACAGAAAGAACAGCACAACTTTATTTGGTTTACAGAGTCCTAAACTGTAATTCAGTGGCTTTGACCAAATTCTCAAAAAATCTCTGGAGGAGGCACAAAAACAAATTACCAACAAAAGTCTTTGAAAACAGCTAGTAGGAAATGTACTGGTTAAAGGTGAACAGAATTTATTGACCATGCAGTGTCATCTATTCTACATGGGAAGACGTGTCAGAAGGAAATGAAAGTCTTTCTCAGGACTAAGTGGTGTCTGACATTTCACTAGAAATCTTCATAAGCTGGTACAGATACTTTTGAAAGAACATACAGCCTTCCTAAACTTTCTCAATCCCTTGTCTCAACGGCAAGAAGTTGGATCCACAAACACGCATGATGGGAGCAGACTGCAGATTAAACATCAGAACCACAGCTACCACTTCCTCTGACTGGGAACGGAGGAGGCAGTCTGGTATGGAATGACTGCCTTTTATCACTTACATGCCTTTTTAATATTAATGTGGAGAATTGTTAGAGTTATATACATTTAAGAACTTTTCATGATTTTATCTGTGTGAATATTTTCTTGATCCTTCAGTAGTTCTGTCTGATTAAGAGAGTCAAATGCCTTCTTGGTATCTATGGATAACAACTGGGCACACAACACAAATATTATGGTCCTACCTTTTGTGACAGATGTCTGCAGCGACCAGAGATCACTACATCTTATTCCCTGTCACACTACAAAACTGCTCCAACTCATACTTGCCACACGGCACTCACAGTTCTTACAAGCAGGAATGACGATACGTCAAACAATGAAACGCAGCAATAATTTTTACTGGCTTTCCTTGCCAACAGTTCATTATTTAACTCTTTTAAAAAACCAATTCAGCAGTAGAGATTTTCAAAGAACAAGTCACTGAGTACTTGAACTATCATCAAATCTTTACCTGCTGCTTATGATTTTCAACATTTCCTGACGCTTATTTTTCTGTAACTGCATGCATCTACGCTGAAGTCATCACAGACAGGGAGGTAATTACTCCTCCACTTGAAACTTTGCAATATTTTGCATCGTATTTTTCTGGGCATTACCCTGGGAAGCCTTACTGCCCTCGTGGTCACAGTAAGAATTCAAAACTTTCAAAAGATATCATTAGGGTCAATGAAGTATATGATTTATGCTGTCCCCATTAAACTCCATTAGAATACTGCTGAACTGTAAAATGCTTAACACCTGCTGGCTCCCTGTAGCTTTACAAGCACTGGTTGCAAATGTTACTGAATACACCTGCAGTCTTGCTCATCAACTGACTTCACCTTTCCACATGTCTGTCTGCCCAGAATAGTGATGGACAAAAATGATCCTTTTCCTATCAAAATGCTCCTTCATTTGGAGAAAAACTGGGAGCAGTGGGAACTCAGATCTCAGATCTGTGCTTCTATCTCCTTTTGTTATTCTGCAAAGGCAATCCCTAGATTCCTTGAACATATGGTGCTCATTCTAAATTTACTGTTAAACATTTTTGGGGAGAGATAAGCAACTGCCCAATTTTTTGTACAGCAATAAGGCAAAAACCTTTGGGACTAGATTAGTCTTCCCTGGGAGTTACCAATGATTCCACTGTTGTATTTCAGAGTAAAGTGACTTCTGAATTACATCACTTTCCACTGAAAACTTCATGACCCCCACCATACATTCATTCTACATATCTGTAATATCCAATCTCATTTGCAATACATTCTACTAGCTCCAAACTTCATCTGAAATGACCGCATTACAATTAATCCTTTCAGAAACGATGCCAGTGCCACTACGACACTGCTGTCTCTACAGGCTACACATTTGTGCTTCAGCTATTTTTCAACTCTTTTAAAGCATGAGCCAACAACTCTAAGAATGAAGGGCAAGACCTGTGAAAAATCACCAACATGATCTTTAAATAACACTCTGACCCCCAGAACTGGACTCCTACCTTTGTAAGGATTGTGGTTGCTACTGAGGAGTGGGCCACAGTTGTTTCTGGATCGGGGTAATCCACAGACATATGGCGACCTGGAGAAGCAGGAGCAGAGTCCACCAGTGCAGTACCCGCACTGTGGGGACCAGCTCCTCTCTCCTGGGCTTTGTCCTCGTTTTCTTCCTGGTGGGTAAACTCTGCTGGTGACCTGGAGGTCCTGCTAACTGACTGCGCTGCGCTAAGGACAGTCATCTTGGTGAGCAGTGCTTTTGGGAGACCATCCATGGAGTCCGTGTGAATCCCACCAAAGCAGTCCGGCAGTCTGCTGTCCTCATCAGCGCTTGTGGCATCCTGCAGGCCGTGTCGAGAGGGGTGATGCTGGGGGCTGGCCGTCACCGAGGGGGTTGTGGATAGGACTGACTCAGCTTGGCTGTCTTCATCATCATCTTCATTGTCATTTTCATCTTCATCCGCACCATCGGATTCCTCCGCATCAAACCCTGACCGATCACAGCCCAATCTTTGCTTCTCACCTGCAAAAGCAAGCATCGGAAGTCAAGCCAATGAAGGTTCCAGATTGATTAGGAAAGAGGTAGGAGGGAGTGATTAGAAATGCCAAAAAAATGCATGCCATGTGCATCTTTCAACTTCTTCCCACGTCATCAAAACAACAAGGAAGATTTTCACTTTTGTTTTTCAGCACACATATTAAGTTATGCAGTTACATAATCTTTCATCTCCCGTTTCCTGTTGCTTTCCACCTTCTGGGTTTGGTTGTTCTTTTAAGCCATTTATAGCCTTTTGCTCAAAGTCACCCTTCGCTCTTTTGCTGGGGGAGAAGTGAGCAGATTCCTGCTTCATTAAGTTCCTAGTGACGACACGCGAAGCTCGTCTGCCAACCTTCACAGTGGGATACTCTCTAGCTGGTTCTGACTCATAAGTGGGTGTCCTTGTACCCAGTATGAATCACTGCTGCAAAGGGTTTTGAAAGATACAAACAGAAAGACTGGAGGCTGTTAGTCAGGAATCTGTCTCGTTAGCAGGCAAAAGAGACCAAATTAGACCTTACCAGATTTCTCACTTTGTTCACGTTTTGAAAGAATTATGAGCAAGTCACCCGAGATGTCCTAGGAGACAAGAAAGCCCTAATCCTATAAAAACTTACTTATGCATGAAATTTTACTCCTAAGAAGAAGCCTTCCTGACTTCAGCTCTTAAAGGCAAACTGGTACAGACACTTTGTGCTGCCTGTAGGTAAATTTTTCTACGTAATGCAGTTCTACTGCAGCTTTTCTCCTTCTTTTATACCACAACTTGGAAAGAAAAAATCTTCTTTAGTAAAGAGACAAAATCCCATCTGCTGTATCTGATTCCAAGCCAGACTGTCTGGGATCACATTTTATAAAAAGACAAAATGCTTTGGATGCGCTAATATTTCATACTTGATTAAAGGTCTGTCTGCTGAGCTCCCAAAAAAATATCAGCATAAAAATCGTTTGGCTCTGCAAAAGGAGGGATGGCTGGTTAGCCAAAAATTTAGAGATTCTGTTCTGGGGAAATCTGCACAGCAACTTATTATCAAAATGAACGACTCTGGAAAAAAAAAGAAACCTTTTCAAGAAGTAGAATGCATTACAAATACATTAGGCTGCTAAGTTACCAAAACGAAAATAAGCATCTTGAGCTGTAGGTAAAATAAATGGGTTTAATTGAGCTACCTCTCAACAAGCTACCTACCATTATAAGCCTTTATGGTTTCAAATGAGCAGTGCAATTAGGAACAAGACTAATAGCTTCTTTGAAAAAATCCCTCTGTAATGATTTTGCCCCTCTCTTGCCTACACAGTAATTTGTACATTAACTAAATATGGAAAATATAGATTTTCTACATTTTCTACAGCAGGCATGAAACCAAAATGTTATTAAAAAATACGTTAAACCCTGCAGATCATTGGAATAATGCTAACAAAAATATGGTTTAGGATTTTATCCAGTCTTCATTTATAATTGTCATCTACAAAATCATTCAAAGAAGAAAATACATAATTTGTTCAGCAGCATTTTGTCTTCATTTCTGTCATTTCCATTCCTCATTTCTTGCTGTTTAATACTTCTTGATAATTAATATGCAAAGCAGAACAATCTATGAAGCTAGAATGCTCACATATGTTTGAGTTCTGAATGGAAATAAATTCCCTCAATGCCTCTGTGACAGATGTCACAAATTGCTCTGTGTTTTACATCTAAAGGGTGACCTATGCATTTCTTCCATCTTTTTAAATACTGCACGGGGCATTGCAAAGTCTTGGGTTTCATGCTGTAGTTTTTATTGGATCTCTCTGTAGGTTACTCTTCTCCTTACTAACAACACACATCTATCTCCTCTCAGAAACTGTACTGCTTCTTTTCTTTTTTCTCCTTCTCTCTAAACGAATCACCTTTTCTATCAAGTTGGATGGCCATCACAAATGACTGTTTCCACTGGCAAAAGAAACTACTTGAAGTAATTAGACTGACACCACATTTTTAAAGCAGGCAAAATATATGCCTGAACATGCCCTGATTTAAAGTAAGAAATCTAATTTTCAAATCAGCATTTAGAAACACTACAAGATTTACTATAAAACCCTGCTTATGCAGAGCATTTTCTGCATTCTAGAGGCCTTCTGGAAGGAAAACATGGAAAAGGAGAAGGGGAACTATGCGTGGGACACAGACTCCTTAAATGCAGTGCTCTGTGGGATATAATTTCCCTCTATTGTTTCTCTGTTTACCTCCACCCCTTATGAGTTTGCCAGCTTCTATTTAAAAGTGGTTACCTGGGGCCAGAGCCTGCAGTGTAGGCGAGGTGACAGCAGTGAATACAGCTCCCTTACTCCCACACTGCTCTGAAACATCAGATGTGAAAAACAAAGCATTCCTGACTTGCTTGCTCTGGCAATGTGAACAGGACAGCTTTGCCTTCTACACTTTTGTGTGCATCCAGTGAAACAAGAGGTGCCCAAGCTTTTGTAGTCAGTCATCCCTTTAAGCATCACTGTACACCAGTGGAGTTGTTAGTGAGTTGTTAGAGGACCTGAATCTGCAATTTAAGGAGGTGGCAAAACCAGGCATGGTCTACTTGAAAGTGGTATCTGGGCTGTGACCACGCACGGTGACAGATTCTTCCTAAGTACCATCTTAGGATAACCTAGGAGTGCTGGCCCAGCTCCATTTTGATGATTCCACTCTGCCTACAAGTTACCTTGTTTTCATTAGGCTTTAATTTTTTTTTTTTTTTAATTAGGCTTTTAAGTTTTTATTAGGAAAAAAAATAATTCTTTGCTTCCTATATGATTATGTAGCTGAAATATACAACCAGAACTCAGTTTCCAAATGGAACTACTGTTCCATTTGTGTTCAACTTTGTACGAGGCTGTGGGATATGTCATGAATTCAAGGGCCACCAGCACGTGAGGAAATGGCTTTTGGTGTGAAAAGTCCCAGATTTTTCTGAAAACAAAACCAAAACCAAACAGCAATAGCAACAATAATTAAAAACAGGAAAAAAAAAAAAAAAAAAAAAGGTAGGAAAAACACTTAGTAAGGAAGAATGCTTTTCTTTCCTTCAATGCATGCCTGATCCAAAGCCTCTTCAAGTCATTCTACACATACCCTTCAGCATGGACAAAGTAGTTGCCATCAGCAAAGCACGCTCCCAGTGGGGCTCCCAAAGCACTTTCCTGGCTGTGCTGACTTCTCTCATTCCTATCCTTTACTTTGAGAGCCTGCAAACTTTACTGAAAATGCATATCCATGCATATCCTACGTGATCTGAACCTGTAATTCTCATGTCTCAGCTGTTATGCTTTCTGAAGGCTACTTCTCTTTCAAATCCTACCATTTAAACAGAAAAACCATTCAAGACAGCCTCAATCTTTGATAAAGAATGTTTCTGAAAAAAGAGGGAACGTCTCCCATCCTCAGTCAGCTGCAATCTTTTCTCTAAAACCTTTAGAAAGACTTCTTCTAGGGCTTCACAGGAGAATTTGGAGAGATCTGCAAGAACACTTATATACTGATATTTTACCCCAAAGCAAGAAAGAAAAATTTTGAAGTTCTTTAGCACAATAGCATTAGTTGGAATTATCAGCATCCTAACATGTCCATTAGCAAACTGCTTTTTAAGTCCATGCACTGCTTTTCCTGTGATGCTATTAGGTAACTGATACAGGGATCTCTGTACAATTTAAAGTTGTTTTTTTTTCCTACAGGAATCGTTAGTGCACATGCTTTTACCAACAGTCATCTTGTCACTGCTATACCACAAAGGACCAGACCAAAGTATCAGACAGGTCTTCAGAATCTAAACTTACAGCTTGTAATTGTAATAGAGAGAGAAATTCATATATTAGTCCATCACATGACCTGACTCATCAGGCCCTACAGACGAGCCATTTCTGCACTGGTTACAATGACATTAAGTTCAATGGCTTTTAACTTGATCATAATCAGGTAGATTTTCTGAAGAAAAGTAAAATGTGCATTCTAGTTCTTTCACTGCCAGGAAAACCTGGAAACACACGTCCAGATTGCTTAAGTTTTACAAGTATACGAGTAAATGGAAAAATGTATATAGACTAGTTACAGGTATCACTATTAGCTCTGTTTACACAGATTAAAGTTATATCTTATTAAGTATCTGCTTGTTTGTCCACTAGCTAGTTCCATAATTGATTATGCTAAATTTGATGGCTTTTAGCACCAGAGTAATTCAAAGCAGGACTTACCAGATCAAACTGTGTAGTTATCTTCAGTTAGGGATTAATACAAAATTGATATACTCTGTGAGCATATACAGTATCTAGTAATGCATGCATTTGTTCTCTTTCTATGTATGTTCTTCATCAGATGTAACAATATATATACACTAGGGCAATGAAGGCAGACATATTTTGAGTATGGCATCATATTATTGTGAACTTGAAAATAAGGTCTGTATGTCATCAACACGAACTCTGTTTTGCTAAAGAAATACAAGCTCAGACTTGCCTTTTGCCTATCGTATTAGTCTGACAGTGGACAGTTTCACAACCATTCCAACAAATTTAAAAAGAAGTGAGGGTAAACAAAGCACTGTTGGGTGAAACAACATTAGCACCCACATCCAAACTCTCCGTCTCCTTGACTTTTCAACTGTGCTCCCTGGTTTTCATTGACTGATTTCAGTCTTGCTTCAGCTACTGTTTGTCCAGTGCTCATCATCACCACGCAGGACTCACAGTGACATCTACTGGGTTAAACTCAGACTGGTAATAGCCACTGCTTCTCAGAGAAGAGGAAAAAAAAAAGTGGGCTTTTGAATTTCACCCCTATGAGTGTGGAAAATAACTAGGCAAAACTAAACAAAAAAAATAAGAGCAATCTCTGTTGCTTAAAGAGATTATTTATCCCTGAGTCCTCCTGGGTATCCTATATATTGTAAAGCCACCCTAGCATTAGCTAGTCTACTCACAGGCTGTAGGTGTAAGGCTCCAGCATACTTAACGTATATCTAGTTGAAGATAAGGCAGTGCTATTAAAAATTAAAAAAAAAATAATAATTAGTCATGTGAGCTACACAGACCCAGCCTTCCATTCTACTTGCAAAAGGAGAATATCACTGTAAGAATTTCCATTTATTTTTACTTCTTATACGCAGGTGCAGTGAAAACACAGACTGAGTCATGATTAAGCTAATGAAGAGCCATGGAAACTAATTTAATATCTGCTGTGATAAGTAAGGTATAGCTAATTAACTTAGAAACACTGTGTCTTTAGAAGGGTCTATTTAATACTGCAGAAAATGAAAGTTTAAATATGTATGTAGTTGTATATATGTAATATATATATGCATACATATATGATACCCATCTGAAACTTAAAATTGGGATTTTTTACAGGTAATGCACTGATCATTTCTAGATAACTTTTTTTTTCCAGAGACCACTTAAACAACTTCTCCACATCTAAAGATTTCCTTGATAAATAACTACTATTTACATTTATTCAGGCATACTCTACCATTCACATATCAACTTACATGTGAAACATAATGGGTTCAAGCTTAATAACTGTTTTAATTCGAAGACAAATTGTTGTTTTTAAGACTGAATAGCAAGACGTCCAGTCACCATGGCAGAAGAGGATATCCCCAGTTGCAGTCCGTCACACTAAATGGTTCACCTCGCCTGACAATTTAATTCAGATATTAACATTCCTTACATTGTAACCCTGTATTTTGGTGACAAGAACATTCCACAGAGCAGAAGATGAAAGATAAATGGATGAGGGAATGGTTTTGAATACAAAAACCCAGGCCAGGAAGTATTTACTAATACCCAAATGATGACAAGTCCAAACACAAAGAATGCTATGTTAAAAGCTCTGATCACATATATTGTCAGACAGCTAGAGAGCATCTCTTTATTTTTCCCTCGATGTGACAGCACAACCAAATTTCAGCTTCTCAAGTTACTGAAAAAGCAGGCTCTGTGTTTACATGCCCGTGTTCAGGATCGTGCACTATTCTGCACTCCTTACTCAATATGCTGATGTTATTAATCTGAATTACAATCAGGTCAAAGCTATCTTCTGATGTCAATCTGAAAAATGATATATTCCAATCATGACAGCTTGTGCTTAAAAATCATGTGCAAAATACTTGCAGAATTGCCAAATTCCTTAGTAAATAAAAGGCTGACGGCTTTGTTAAATTTATGGCCAACTCTCCAAAATTAATTCTTTAATTCCACGTCTGATAGAAGAAATACAACTTAGTAATTTGAAGGAAAGTTGTATATACTGCTATTGCCATCAGAGAATAATCAGCATTTGGGTAAAAAAAAACATAGTGACAGACAGACATTCTGCGGGTCAGGAAACCAGACAAACATGCACAGCTTATGGGAAAGATGAAATTTTATTTCTGAGGTCAGAATTATTTCCTACTACATTTTCTGACATTCCTGCACACCATCTCCCGTTGCCTTTCAACGAGGAAAAGCCATCACATCCAGCTGACTCTGGCTGCCAAGGGCAAGCTCCTTTCCCAAGGCCAGCCCTGCTGCCAGAGTGGGGCTGCCTGGGTAAGGGGACCGAGGGATGGTGCAAGGAGACCACCTACACACCTCAAAAAAGCCCCCCCACTCACTTGTGTTCAAATGTGGCCAAAAAATTAGTATTTCAGAGAGCAGAACCACCTACATTTACAAAGCTCACATGGAAATAATTTACACTTCTTTTTTTCCCTCCTCTTTGCCTTAAAGATGGGCCAACAAGCAAGTTTCTGAGTTACCCAGAGAAGCACCCTCCAGCATGGCTAGGTGAGGTGAAAGATTCAATCACAGTTTTTAAATGTTGAGCTACTCATTGAATGTCTATGGATAACTGTAAATGCACTGTGCTCTGTGGTAAATGGAAAGGCTGGACTGGTCTAGCTGGGACAGATGTGTTTACCATGGGTTTAATTACCCTGCCTCTTGGATGGGACTTTCAGTGCCGAGCTTTGTCCTCAACAGCTGGTTTTCCTGTGGGGTTGGACTCGATGATCTCTGGAGGTCCCTTCCAACCCCTACAATTCTGTGATTCTGTGGGTATCCGAGTCGGATCATTTAGAGAAGACAGGGACTTTATCACTAAGTTGTTTTTTGTTTCTGAGCTCTCAGTTACAAACAAGAGACAAAAAAGGAAGTGTTACCTGTTTTGCTCTGAAAAAAATGCACTGCAGCCTTACAATTCAATATCTGGAAGAACTTTGTGGATTTACATGGCAAATCCTAGTGACTGTTTGCCTTGCTCTGTGGCTTTTGTTTATTTCGCTGCAAAAGATTCTAACTTATTAATTACTGAAACAAAAATTATATATCAGGGAATGTAGTTTATTTATAGGATAGTTGCACACACCTGTAATAAACCATTACATTGCATGTAAGGACTCTCTGTCTTTCAGTTATGTAGTCTTAGAGCCAAAGAAAAGCAGACTTTCAACAACTGCTTGAAATGGCTTATTTCTATAGGGTATTACTGATAATTTGTTAACATTTGGAGCGTTTACCATTATACTAAACTTATGTCAATTGTAAATATCAACGTATCGATCAATAACATGGTTTCATTGCCTAGGAAAAAGATAAAGCTGGTGTTAGTTAAAACCAAATCAAACACAGCTACAGAACGGTGCTTACAGGAGTCGCGACAATTTTTCCGTCATGTGAAGGCTGAAAAGGTTTATGAACACTGTTTGTGTTTGAGGGAAGGATCACAAGCTGCTTACTGTTGCTTATCTTCTGTGTTATTCTTTCTGGTACCTCAATTGCAAAGGAGGACATGTTTTTAGCTTACCAAAAATGAACATATCTAACAATGCTAAAAAAGGAAAAGGCAGATTTCTTGGTACCTAGTGCACTACTGAATCACACTAGTTGAGTCATATTCCCAGAATTATTTAGAATTAGATTCAAGCCAATTCGCTTATTCTGCTAGCAGTTGTCATATGGGAGCAAGTGCATTCATCTTTCTTGCCCTTTATTGTTTAAATGAAGATCGCCACAGCTTTCTTTTCTCAAAAGCTCATCTGCAATCTAATAAACTATTCCACTTCAAGAAGAAAAACACAACGCAAAGCTCACACTGCTGCTGAAAAGCAGGAGCATGTAGAAAATGCCACTGCTGCACCAAGACATGTCAAGACTCCCAAACAGAGTGTTAGCACACAGCCCTGTCATACAGCTCACTGCATCTGGTACAGATACACATTTCTTAACATGCTGAGCAGAATCCACGTGAACCCAGTGTGGCCCTCCTCAACTCTCCTCAATCTCACCTCCATTTCAGTAGAGCTGTTCTGGTATGTTGGACATACAGAATTTCAACTACTAGCAAATAATTTTGATAACACTAAGAACATCAGTGGAAGAGTAGAATAGATCCAGATGAAAATCTTTTGTTTCTACTCACTGATTTACTCCCATTCATATTTGTGAAAAAGGTCAGCACTCCACATCAGAAGATCATCAGCCTCCCTGAAAAGCCTATGCAAAGCACTCAGCAAATATTTATAGTTCTGGGTGGTGAGTCAGTAATACAATTTACAAAACATGTATTCAAAAATTTGACAATTTTATGCAAAGCTATTTTAAAAAAATCCTACATTTCACTATTTTTTTCCCAGCCAAACAGCTGTTTTTCTGGTATTTTCAATCTTCTCAGATTTGTCTGTGAAACTGATAAAGTTAAACTGCATAACACTTTGTGAAAAATTCAGCAGCAACATATCTTTAGCATATGCTCATCATTTCTTTTGGTGAAGGTTTTTCCACTATTTCTTGCTCCCTTTCAGTACCTTCTAAGATTTTCCTCCCTGTATCTTTTTCCTGTACATTAATTTAAAAACTTTGGAAAAAAGGGTAATAAGGGGTGACAATAAAATAAATCTAACAACGCAGCAAAGAAAAGATTTAAATTCTTACCAAATTCTTCTTCTCCATCCTGGTCATCTATTAAGCCTACTGAGACTCCCAAATCCATGCACTTCTTGCTATGTGCCTTTGACTTCATATGTTTTGTCAAATTTCCTTAAGAAACAAACAAAAGCAAAAATGAACTGCTCTTTGACTACACAAATGTATGGTGATATTAACACAGCATGTCCATATCTCATTCAGCTACATTTACAACCACATACACAATTTGATTTCACATCTGGCAGAGCCTTGCCCTTCAATGTAAGTTGACGAGGGCTACAGCAGGTTCATCATCCTGAATGCTACCAGCCTCTGGCTCAGCTCTTCAGCAAGATAAAATAGAATAAAATGGAAATCATGGAAGATTATGCATTTTGCATATGTGTAAAAAAGTCATTTGTTTCTGGCAAATATGAAAGACTAATTCAGTCTTCATATTAATATTGACAGAAAACGACTATGTGGAACTAAAGTTCATATCTTGCAATTCTTTTCGTATTTTATGGATTCTATTTCAGTGCAATTATTTCCATTGCCAACTTAGACAAATACATTAATTTTATTCAAAATATGAGCCTGAAAATGTTTGCTCTGAATTTCAGAAGTGAACGCATAACTCTTGGGAAGCTTCATGTGCTGCCATTCCCTTTAGAAAGGAAGTATGGCAAATATCATCACGAAAGAGTTAAAAGTAGATCACAGTTTTAAATGATGAGTATGTGAAATGTATGAGGGCCACTCCAAAAGTAACTCCTCCTTTTTTATTCTATTGGCCCACAGCATCCCACACAGATATTGGTAGTATGGCAGTAGAATGTGAACCAGAATTCCCACCAATATCCCATTGCATTTTCCTGCCACGTGACAGACGGCAGCAAAGGGGCAGCCTGACAAAATGACAGCTGACATGGAAGTGCAGGTGAAGCAAAGGTGTGTCAATGAATTCCTCCATGAGGAAGAAATGGCATCCGCTGACATTCTTCAATGCTTGGTGAACCTTTATGGAGATGAAATGGTGACGTGTCTCAGCAGTGGTGACAGAGATTGTTACAAGTGCAAAATGCATGCTCCTGCTGGTTGCTGGTGAAAATGCATAGCTAATAGTGATGACTGTTGAAAAATAGTGTTTTGTAGCTGAGAATCTTCTCTACCAAATAATGTGGCTGTGCTCTTTGTATCTGTTGTAATTTCCATGGAAATGAATAGGAGGCATTACTTTCAGGGCAATCTATGTATATTATTGTAACTAACAGTCTATTTCAGACTTCACATTATCTTACAAAATCCAGTTTCTTTGAGGTATGCAAATGGAAGAAATTATAGCGGGTGAAATGCTTCCATAGCTGTGGAATATTTAATTCCTACTTTGAAAGAAGACTAGGATTTCACTCCAAATTTTGAAATGATTGTTATGAAGCCATGTGGTATTGCTATAAGCTCGCAAATAGCAAAATTCTTGGCCTTACATGCTGTGAAATTACTGCCTACACTGGCTTTTCATGTGGGGTAGTTTAACAAACTTCAGGCATCCAGTCCTAGGCCCAACTTTGCTAGCAGTGGCAACACTCATGGTTAGCAACTGCAGAACATTAAACAAGTACAAGTACCTTTCACAACTGAAGCATAAGAGAATTTTAAATGGGCAGAGCTTAATCAACGGAATTGGGCCAGCAAGCCTACTATGCAAAAATCCTCATCAGTATTTATTGGGTTCACAATCCAGCATTTAATTTTAAAGATGGTGCAACAAAGCAACATGGCGCCCTAAGGTGTAAGGAGGCAGTGTTAGTTCATCACACACCTGAAGACTATCAATCCTATTTTTGCAGTCCTGTGAAGTTTTCCTCCTAATCGCAGAGTAGTCTCAAACCCTCTGTAGGTACGAATGTTCCTGAGGTTACAGCTGGGGAGATTACACCTGAATGATGCTCAAAGCTGGAAACAGTGTGACTGCTTAGAACCTTTCACTAGAAGTCTTTTGACTGTGAACTTACCCTAGCTTTTCTACTTATTACAAGTCCTGGATCTACCATTCTTTAATATACATATTTAAATTTGGATGTGTTTAAATACTGTTGTAAACAGGCTTTAAACACCATCTTTGGGTTACAAGATTAAGGAGAAAAATGAACTCCATTCTTCCAGGGTCTAAGAACCATTTTTAATACAGTTATTTGTTGAGTGCTAACAGCAGCAAAAAATATGTCCATGTCATATGTCCAAATAATCAGTGGGGACTTAAAACTGTGTTCCTATCTTTGCTTAGGATGAGACCTAGCTTTCATCATATTCCTATATTTTCCTTTTCCATTTCAGTTTCTAATCTAGATGAGATGCCACAGTTTGTTCATATAAATGCATGATTGTCTGAACAAGCAGACAGAAAGGACTGCAAACACTGGAAAACATTAGACAGTCAAACTCTGCAGCAAGGTAACTTCTTTAGCATATGGCAGCCAGATTTGAGAACTGTGCTTTAATACAGAAGGAAAAGAGGGAAAAAATGTACGCGGAGAAGTGCCTCTACCTTTAGTTTTGAAAGAGAAGTTGCAGTAATTGCAGTGGTAAGGACGGACATCTGTATGTGTGCGAATGTGCTTCTTCAGCATACTGGGTTTCTTGCAACGTATTCCACATTCTTCACAGATATATTTCCCTCTTCCTCTCCCCCGGACATACACATAGTCTTCATTTGATTTGTACCTAGTAGCAGCACCATAAGAATAAGGCAATTGTAGTAGGGGAAAAAAAAACAACTAGTTAGAAATCATGATCTATCAAATATTAAAAAACTATAAAAAACATAAAAACAACTTGTGCATTTATTTGTTAAACTTACAGTCACGAACATGCTTAGAATCAATGGTGTATCTTTTAAAATAAAGGTACCATTGGAGACTAACCATTTCAAGACTTCAAATTTCATCTTCACAACACAGGATCATACTTTAAAGAGTCAGCTCTTGGAAGTAAGTTTGAGGACCACCAGAGAGCTCTAAAGGAGCATCTTTGAGGCTTCACGATGGATACAGAGAAGGAACAACAACAGTTAAGACAATGGGAAAGTCTTTCAAAAGCTCTGTTAATGTGCTTCATACTCAGCCTACTGGGACTGTCTCTTGATGGAAAAAGTCCCTGATGCAATCCCAGCATTCATCTCTCTGCTCATGGATGCCAAATGTTTAGTTTTTGCAACTTGCTCCCTGTAACATTTGGGGCTGTGCAGAGGCATATAGCAGTGCTCTACCAGAGTGGCTGGCAATAGCCTACCTGCTGGCCAGGACTGGGCTCAAACTATAAACCTGCAAATGGAAAGCCTACAGACTGTTAACAATTACTAGAACAATAAAATATGCACCATTTGTGCCCAAGCTTTTACAAGTGTTATTGGCAGATTCTTCTACTATAAATCCTGTTTTATAAGATGCTGTACACGGCACAACAATGTGGCTAAAGCTAAAGCAACTGTTATTCAGATCAGGCAACTGATTTAAAACTATTGCAGTGCATGGACTAGGACTCAGTAAATATTTCCATGGCACTTTTCAAATCAGGACTTCTGCAGCCTGCATATACCCCAGCAAACTGCCAGATAGCAACTGAACTGCAGTCTGTTGCTGAGCCCTGGACTGTGTCCTCTCTGGCTACAATTACACTAGCTTACTGTAGAATACACATTATTTATCACAGAAGAGAAATACAGGAAAAGAATTTACATCTATGGCAGTATCTAGCTGCCTTTACTGCTGATTAATGTTTGCCCTTTGGAAAAAAATGAATCACGCTGCCTATTGTTCTCTATTTCATTACTCTCTCCCAACTCTCATGGCTCCGTGCTTCTGATGAATTTCCATTTTTCACAGAAGCATAAACCAACTTTCACAGACCACAGAATGGGAACTGTTGTTTAAAATAAATCTAACAGGAAGCAACATCTCTGCAAGGTCTAAAATCAAGATAAAATATCTTCCCAGCAATATCTAATACATAAAGCACAATACTTGCCCTCCATCAAAGATTTTCACCCTTCTTGGTTCGCTTTTGATAAAGGAATTTTCTTTATCATGCTCAGTGCTCGATTCGGAGCTTTCCTTATTGCTGAATTCAGATGCAGTTATTTTTTTCCTATTTAACGCTCGCTGAAAGAAAATGAGATATTCATACATTTATCATTAAAATTAGTATCTTTCATAACCATTCAAATATGTAAAGCATTAGGAATAAATGCATAACTCCTTTCACAAATCACCATTATAATAACTGATTATTTTAACATATTTTAAGATATGAGAATCAAAAAATATCTTTAACTAAATTTCTCTTCTACTCATGCTGACTATTAATGGAGTGGCAAATCTATATGGAAGTTCAGCCAGAAAACTGAAATGCTTTGAATCTACAACAGTTGCCTCTTCCATCCTTTGGGAAGGTACAGGTGACCTTTATTAGCTCACAGCCAATTAGTGATGCTTTCTCTTCAAGGCTCAAGTCCCACAACATCTCAATAGCACCCTCCCAGCTCCAGCTTCCCAGTGCCTACGAGGGACATGGATAGAGAAGGAAGTCCATCACTGAGAAACTCATTTCTTGTGGCCCAGCAAAGAAGAAAAAGGGAAAAATAATGGCAGGTACTAACTAGTAACATATGCTTTCTAGTATTTTTCACAATATATTCCTGTTGTGGTGTAGGTACTGTCTGTTCTGTTTGGCAAGGTAATAATGGACAACCAGAACCCTTCCAGAGCAGGACTCCATGGCTAATCCTCACTGCCAGGCCAAATTGTAAGAGAAAGTGTAACAGTGGTCTAGCAGAACAAAAACATGTTTCTCAATTACTAATGAACTTTTTTCCCCTCAAATATAAAAAAAAAAATTAAAATTGCCAAATAACATCTATTCCTTCCAGAGTCTAGGATATTTATAAAATGGGCAACAATGAAGGAAAGATCCAATTAGCCAGCAATTATTACTGCTGTATTTATAAACTGTTCTACCCACATAGCTGGCATACTCACCACATTTGCTCATATTGATAAGTGAATAAAATGATGGGAGAAAAAAGACTGGCCTTATGTTTTCTACTCATTATAAAATCTAATGCTGCAAGCTTGAGAATTCTTGCCAAGAGGAATGGCTTTGCTGGCTGACTTGAAAGGACTGATGCATTACGAGCACTGAAGGGTGACGCTGTTCTGGGACCCGGTCCCTGCTCACCATCCACCCCAAGAGCTCAGCATCCGTCTTCCCTTCTGAGGTGGACCATGGCTGATGAGGAATTAACACAAATCAGAGGAAAAGTGACTGCCTATCAGATTCAAAGACCTGGGAATATGCACAGGCTTGCATGTACAGCTCCAAGCCATATGCGTTCATGTGGTTCTGACATTGATTTGGGCTGGATTTTCAAGCATATGAGGAGTCCTACCAAAGCATAAATGACAACCGGGCCTGAGTGTAGGAAGAAAGAAATTTCACCCTACGTGTTTTAACAGTATTCATACAAAGTGGAGGGCGGTGATGTATAGGATAGGAAATATCAGGAGATGAGCTTACTCTACTAGTTGCAACTCAACTATGTAATAGTTCCTGTAACACTATCTAGCACATGAATTGCTTTTGTTTCCACTGCAAACAAAGAGTAACCAGGTGACATTTGTAATTTAACCAGGAAAAGAGTAGTGTAAAAAAACCAGAACATATGCAATAAATCCAATACCACATACATATCCTCTGCAGCTGGAATAACACAATCATTAAGTAACTGATCAAGGATAAATACTAAATATTTTTTCCACATTTCAATTTCAATAATAAAAAGACAAAGAAAAAAAAAAAAAGATTCCAAATGTATTGGGTCCGTGTCATTATATAAACTATGGTGAAATGCTGCTATAATATATAATATATTCACAAAAGTACTTAGAGAGTGCAAAAGCTAACACCAGGCTAAATACCTCTGGGATTTTCCCCTCCTCTCCACCCACTTTTTTTTTTTTTTTTTTTTTTTAATACACACAATTATGTACAGAGATAAGACAAGCTAACATGTTCAAATTACTATCTACCTCCCACTGATGTACTTTAATTTACTGGTTATATGCTACTTTTAGCAGCTGTTTCAGTGTCTTGAACATGCAAAATACTGCCTTTCCAGAAATGCTCCGATAGAAACACTGAGTTTGCCAAAGAAATCTAGACAGGTGCTCACAGGTAATGAAGAAAACTGCTTAATTTTCATGAACATTTCCACGTTGAAGAAGATTTGGCTCCCCTGTAAATCTCTATGTGCAATCAGTTTCTAAGCTGCATGGGTTTCCTGCATGAAAATTCTTTACCACACCTCACCTAAAACCTAAGAACTCCCCACACATGCCAGTGGGAAGGGCAGAAAAATGGCCATGTTGTAAAATGTTCCTCTCCTCTCCACAACTGCTTACAGCTTCCATTTCTAGCAGTTTTCTCTCTCCTGCCATAGAGACAAAGACCATGATTCATTTCCACTTTATTCGTTTTGATCCAATTTCACCCCACAGTCTCCAATTACTGGTATAAAGCTGGAAAAAACCTGCTGTTAGGGCTGCCCAGAGACCAAGTTCAATAGATACTCCTGGTACTTTAAAACATAACTTGGAAAAAAAAATAACAACAACAAAAAAACCCAAGCATGCTTGGAGCCTGAATCATTGAAGTTATAAATTTCAGATTATAGTATTTACTAAACATTTTTCCCACTGGCACGAAGCCACTAGAGAGAAATGTTTTTAATATCTTTAAACGTTTACTAGTTCACACATAAAAATCTTCCGCATTTAACTACTTTCCAGCGGTGAGCTGGACTGTTGTGGCTCATTATCCAAGAAAGGAAACCTTTGCAGTCACTAGAAGCTGTCCATTCTTCAGCCTATTTACACTGGGAGATCTTCACGTTGGCACACTCCAAACTTGACTGACTCATTTCAGAGAGGGAAGCCAAAATCAATGCAGAGAATAGCGAAAGAGCCCCTGATGCAACACCAATGAGTTCAGGCAACAAAACCATTCAGAAAAGAGGAAAAAAAAACAAACAAAGAAGGAGATGAAACAAGCCTTTTGCATACAGGTGAGCCCCACGTTACATTTTAACATGCTGCATTCATTCCAGAAACTTCTTTCACAGAACCATTTTGTGCTTTGTTCTTCGAACCACTGGAACGTGGCAACTTTACCTACTGCCTCTGAGCAGTGAACTGTGAAGAGCAAACAACGTGCTGGGGTTCCTCCTTGTTCGCATTTTGCTCACGTGTCTCTTTGTTTCCCACTGCTAAAGAACTGCCTTCTTGGCTATGATTAGCAGTGGTCAGCAACGTGAGCTCTCATTAAACACAACCAGGTTCTGGGGGCAAAACCAGGGGTTGCTCATGAAGTCGCTTTATCTTTGTAAGATTTGCAGACACAGCCACCCCAGCAGAATGCTACACGTTGCTCCAAGAAGAGTTGTGACTGTGTGAGAAGAGGTGAGGGATAACAGCACCACTTTTCTGCTATTACTTATAAACTGCACTGTGATAATACTTGAAGCTGCCTGTCTGGTCAGGGTTAAAATTGCAAGCCATCTGATAAAACATCTGAACGATGGTCACAAACCCCAGAAAACTGGCAGCCTGAACTGTGGTTCTCCAAGGATCTTGGTGCCCTGCCAAGCTTTTAAGCAAGAAATCCATCACATTTTTCTTTCTTCCTTTTCTTTCTTTCTTTCTTTTTGGTTTTTTGGTTTTTTTTTTTTTTTTTTTTGGAGATAACAAGAGAATTACTTTGTTAATTTGTTTTCTTTTCCAATTTTCGTTTAAAATGGAATAATAAGTTCCCAAAGGACTGTCGATGTTCTCTACTAGAAAAGCCACTGAGAGAATTAATGGGCATGAACAGGATGGGGAAGTTACTTTTTGTTTTCATCCAGGACAGCTTCTAACATGACACTAACTAGACTCTTCCTTGAGGGCACCAGCCATTCCATTACCAGGTCAAACTGGAGATCAGTAATACAGAGCTGTCTTCTGACAGCATCCTCATCATCCTGAAAATGGCTGAAATGCTACTGCCTGAGTCACTGAAATAAAATGAGGCAAACTCTGGAGGTCTTAGGTCACAGTACCTATCAAGCCTTTCATTTCTTTTTTCCTGCCTTCTAAACCTTGCTCGTACAATCTAAGATGCCATTTAAACTTTAATTGGTCATTTCTCACTGTACGCTCTTGCTATGTAACAACCCTGAGGGAAACCTATAAATCAGCCCCAAGCAGAGCTTCAAAACTCTTCATCTTCCCTGTGCCAGCACGCTTCATTCAAAACGTCACCAAGAAAGAATGAAGAAAAATTGATAACTATGGTTCTTTTGTGGAAGAAGCAGTATAAATGTACCTGACAGCTGCCTATTACAGCATTTAAGAACTCCTAAAGTGTTTAAAAGAGTGCTGTCAAAATATTTTTCAGAATATTGTTACCTATTACTTATATTCTAAACAGAATTTGTTTGTTGATAAGATTTATTCCTCATGAAGCACACAACAGCTTTGTAATCAGAGCATTTCTACTAATAGGCCATTCTTTAAAAATAAAACAAATATGAGTCAATTACAAAACTAAAGAGAGACTTGACTTGCCTTCCTTAGAACAAAATGCTCAACTAGACACGATTCTTTTTAATAATTAAGCACTATTTAAGTACATCTCATAGAACACATGAGGAAGCAGGCTGAAAAAGTTAGTATGAGTTCAAGTAAAAGGAGGCATGCTAATATGGAACCAGTACTTGAGTTACTTACAGCACTAGCACCAAGTCAGCAGTCTATTTATCTGTAATGTGTTACACAGAAAATAAAGTTTTGACCTCCAAAATGAACATTAGTGAAATCTCTCACTGATATCAAGATGTCCCAGATTTAACTCTAATGCTCTTTGGGCTGTAAGGGTTTCTGGATATCATCTCAAATCTTCCTGTAATTCCGAAACTATTTCTTCTTCTTACACAGTTTCTCATCTTGCAGCTCTTTTCCCCACTGTCGACTCTGTATTTTAGCAAAACATTTAGCAAACACAGGAACATCCTGCTGTGATCTTTAACAGCATTGGTCTTCATCACTCAACATCACCAGGACTACACATCTTTTCCCAAGGCTGTGGTATGCTTCCTCTAGAGTGACTACATGCCCTATAGGTCTTGATTCCCAGCCTGAAGCCCAGAAAGATTTTCTGAGAGCAGACTGCAAGATTAGGGCAAGCAATAATTGTAATTACTCTTACCTCCCAAATGGTTTATACATGGTTTGTATGAAATAGGCAGCCTTTGAGTGATTCTGGAGGAACATTGCTCCACGGCCTCCAATTTTTGCAGGTTCAGAAGAGAAGCATAGAAACAATCATACCCAATGCACGACAGAGGAGAAAGAAGAGCACAAAACCACACTGTAGACCAAGGCTCTCCTTAGTGAGCTTTATGGCTTCGATCGGTGAGCCATTGCAGGCTGGCACTTGATCCATTAGACACAGACACCCACTGCCATACTACAGGGCCAAGTGTTGCATTTACCAATTCACAGAGGCATATCAATTATGCAGGAAAGTCAAATTCAACACAAATCACCATATGGTCCAGTAATGAAATCCTGCTGGTATCTATGCAGCCCTAAGGTGGTTAATGAAATAAACTGCATTTGACTCTGGAATTACATAGTGTTTTATGTACATCACAAACATCACCCTGAATATACTCCATTGCACAAGATTTAATAGCATTTTTGGATTCATACTGATCTAAGAAGTTGTCAGTATTTAAATGGAAGCTGCAATTCTGTTTTAAACTTCATTATTTTTGGCATTATTTCACACTGTCAACTAACCTAGGTGGGAGAAAGGGAAGTGGTACACTGTTCCTCCCACACTAAATGATCAGCAGTGGTGAAAAATATCTTTACTACGTATCCATGGACACCTGTTCACTCTAAGCACACTCTTATAACAGAAAATACCAGCAGATTTTTAAGGCAAAATACGCAATTATGATCTGAAATTGACCTGTTTTAAGTTGTGAGTGTTTAAAAAAATACTTGTACCAGAACTACTTTTGTTATATCCTTTGTACTTAAAAAATAGCCAAACGCATTTCTGCCATAATAAATACTTCAAATACAGATTTAAATCCAGGAACTAATTTCCATGAAAAGAGATAAATGTTTATGAAGAGGTTTCTTAATGGAATTAGTTTGGATCTCTTTAGCGGTTTGATCCAGCGTAACAGAAATAAATAAGCACATATATTATACATGTCAGGCATATTGCATTCTCCAAACTACGAAGCAGCATGATTTCCAAAGCAAATCCTCTGTAAATGATAAATATACATCAGGCATAGATTAAGTACCTTGGTTAAGCTGTTCTTCCACTTGCTTGAATAGACCAGTATATCCGACCTGGGATGAGTAGTTCTTGCTTGGGTGTACAGCGGTTTTTCCACTTTCTGTTTTGAGTTGAGGAGAGAAAGAGCTACCTTTGTTGACAAACCTAGTGGATTGGGATTGCTGGGACTAATGGTCCACGTAGAATAGGCTGAAATCTTCTGGTCATTTTGCAGCAGGTGTAGTGGTTTCCTCTTCAAGAGATAACACCAGGTAAAACTTGTTGAGGTCTTGAGGCTTGGAAATGACAACCTCTGCATTTCTCCTGCATTCATCACAGCTAGTGTAGTCAGTAGCTTTGCTTGGCCCTGGCTATTAATTAGCTCACTCTCATGACTATTACCTGGGGACCTTCTTTCTTGACTGCTGCTTACTGCCTTTCCAACAGAACTCTGACTACTCACTGGAGATGGTTCAGATGGTTTTCTAACTACAAACACCGGTGATGCTGAAGACTTAAGGTCTTCTGATTCTGAAGATTCCTTCGGAGTTTCTGAAACACCAGTTTCAGATGAATGACGGTTAGGCAACAGCAGGTCTGAAGTACTGGCTTTGCTGCTTTTTTCATGCTGTGCAACGCCATCAGGATCTAAGAGGTGATTTTCCAGAGGTTCTGTGGTGCAAACCTGTCTCACCAAAACAGGTTTCTTTTGCTTACCAATAGGGTCATTAGATCGAACATTCAGTGGATGCAGTGGCCCAGCTTCTGTCATGCATGCAGCTCCACTTTCATCTTTAACACGTTTCTGCTGTTTTTCCATGGCAATATCTAAACTGTTGGCCGGGGAAAGCATTCGCTTACTTGAAGCCGTAGCTTCTTGTTGAGGGAAGAGTCCACTCACTGGCACTTTCTGAATAATATTCAAAGAGCTCGACAAAGGTGAGTTTCTGGTTCCACTTTCTGGTAGCGGATTTTCAAATTCAAATGAATTTGGCAAAGTCCTCTTATGATCTTTGTGAGATTTTGGCAGCTGAGCTTTGCCTTCAAGTGTTGGCAGTGTCACAGCATTTGTTTTGCAAGCGGATTGGCTTACCTGATCCTGAGTCACTAAAATGTGAGGAAGGGGTGTAACAGTTGCAAAGCCATATGAAGGCATGCTACTGTGAATACGGACAGGAACTACAAAAGGAGGCATCTGATGTAACTGACTGCTGCAGTTGTTAGGGATAATCTGTTTTAGAGGAGGCACAGAGTATGGGTTAGACATACTGTCGGATAGTTTAGCCTGTAGCTCAAAAGAGGGCATGTTCTGGTCCACCCCAACGTGACTTGAGACGGACTGACTTGATAGATTATTTTTTAGCAATTTTGAAGAGTATGGCTGACTTATATGTAATGTTTTAACTTGGAGTTGATATTTTGGAGCAAAGCAATCTCTCTTCTCATCAGGATGACAAGACAGTGTGTTCGTATTCACTTGTCCCCCTTGGGCTGATTTTTTGGTAGAGGTCTGGGAAAGCTGATGCATTGAAGATGTCTGTCCTTGATTATTCAAAACATGATCTAGAGGCTGCTGAACCAAAGACATATTACCTGGATTGCAATTTTGAATTGCTGAGTGAGGCCTTGAGTGTGTTTGCGAATGCTGAGTACTTGAAGGAAACTTCACCAAGGATTTGCTGGAGGTCTGCAGCCTGTGAAATGGCACATCAGTAGCATGGGCTGTCTGAAAAGAAGTAGTTGATTTAACTGGATGATTTTCTGGAGCAATATTTAAAGATATCTGTCTTACAAATGGCCCCCTCCTTCTTTCTAGCAGAGGCACATGTCCAGTAACCCCATTCCCAGATGACAGTTTTGGAGCAGCTGTCTCTGCGAGTGAGGCAGGTTTTGATGGAGATATGTTTCCACAATCAAAAGACTTACTCCTGTAGTCTACTTCCATTGAGGGCTGTGTGCAGCTGATCTGCTCTGATGCAGCGCGCCTCATTTCCCTATAATGAGGGCCAGGCACGCCCAGAATGTGAGAGCCAGCAGGAATCATAAGGAATTCTGCTGACTTATTAGCAAGCTCTGTTTTGGAAGGATTGTCCACCTTTGAAATTTCGTCTTTATCGAGTGAAGCTGAAAAACTGGAAGCATGAGACAAACTACTTTCTCGACTCAGACTTCTCGAAAGTGTGGAGTCAACACTGGATTCAGCAGATGAATGCTCCATTTCAGCCAAGCGAATTCTTTTCTTCTTTGGTGGGAGTTTTTCTGTTGGCAATTTAGACAGTGTTTCACTGCGCTGTGGCCAGTTAAATCTTTCTGTCTTTTCTTGATCGCTGCATTGGTTTTCTTGGTCCCTGTCTGGTTCTTCTGTGACCAGTATTTCAGGAACCTGGATGTTATGCTGGCGAACGAGTCTTGATGGCTGCACTGGGATGCTTCTCTCATTAGAAACTATTTGGCTTCCCTGCACTTCCCCTCTAGCTGCTTCCGATGACAGTGGCTGATGATGCTGGGTAGTCAGATGCGAGTGTCTATCCTCTTGGACTGCAAGTGCGTTCAAAGAGAGGTGTTTTGCAACCTTGTTGGGCTCTTGAAATGAAACTGGTGATACTCTTTCAAAGGATTCAGATTTCTCGAACGAGCTATTTCTGCTCAGTGAATTGGTGTGCTGTATTACTGAAATGCCAGTCCCTTGCCTTTTCAATTCCACCTTTTCTTGCATAACTGAACTTGTCTGCTTTTCAGCGAGGGGAGACATCTTTGTCTCGGCAGTCAGATCTGTGCCTTGAGCCACAAGCTGAATCTGTGAACTCTGAAGTAAAAGGTTACTTGGTTGTTGCGAACCTAGTACTGTTGCACTGTGTTTTGACAGACTGGAAGAATTTGCTGGCTTGCTTTGGCTTTCAGCATTCTTTGATGGCATACTTGTGTCATTCTGCTGTGGGTCATCATCATCTCCGACACTTTTCATTTTTCTTCTTTTCCTTATTTGGGGCGTCTGTTCCCAGACACCAGTTGAAGTAGTGACTCTGTAGTGCAGAATTTGAGGCTGTGTACTATTAGGAACAGTTTTATGCTCAGGCTCTCGAATTGCTGCTTTCGTTTTAGGTCCGTGCAACTCTGAGCAGTAAAATTTCTTGTGGTTTTCAAAATTTTCCAGTTTTCTATACCTGTTTCTGCAGGTTTCACACTCAAACATTGTTCCTCGTACCTGAGGGGTCTTCTTTGTTTTTTCTAAACTTGGTGCCTGCGCCAGGGACTTGCTTCTCTGCAATAAAGAGTCGTTTGATAAATTACATCCCAGATAACCTTCTTCTACAGATCGCGCTGGTCCAAGAACTTGGCTTTCACCAGTAGAAGAATCTTCTATTGCTGCCTGTCTAACAAGAGTCCGAGGATGTCCACCCTGGTTCAGTGGAGCAGCAGGTCCAGATACAAAAACATCATCGTATAAAGAACCAATTTTATCATCAAATGACTGACTTCCTCGAAGTGGATGAGATGGTGGTATTACATTTGGAGGTACTGCTGAATAACTGGTAGTAGGCATGGAATTACTCCGTGTAATAGGCAAACAGTCAAGAGATGGTACAGAGAGAAGAAAAACTTGCTTCGATTTTTCAGTGGGTGTGAAAGGAGACTTTGGTATATCAGAGCTTGAACTAGTTCTTCTTCCCATGGGCTTTAAATCAAACTGGAAAGAATCCTTAAATATGTAGGATTTCGGTGAATCTATACTTCCTCTTCTTGAAAGAGACGTTCTTCTTGGTTTCACGCTATCTAACTGTTTGTCATCCACAACGGCTTCATTATCAGAAATCAACTTTGAGATACGCTCCTCGAGGGTTTTTGTTGCCATGGGAGGTCGCATTTGGCCAGAAAGAATCAAATTTTTCTCAGCACAAACAGTTTGCACCACTGATGCCACCACTCCACTTGTTCGTGGCGCAGAAGGCAAACTCTTATTTGAGTCCTTCTCAGAGGTCAGCAGTCCTCTTACGAAAGGAGCTGGTGGGCTCATTGTTTGATCAGCACTTTCAGAACGAGAGAAATAACCAGAATCAGTACTACCTAAACTTCTAGGGCTCAAAAGACATTTTCCTTGCTGGTCTTGGGAACAATCTGTTGCCTGCTGTCTCTGAAGCTGAGCATGCACTGCTCCTACTGCAGATCCCAGCTGCTCCTCTAATGAGCCCATTTCTGTTTTCTGATGTTGCTTTATGTGACTGTCTTTGAGTGATGCTGTATGTGTTAAATTTGACTGAAGATCTGTTGCTTTAAAATCTCCTTTTCTCTGTGTTGCTGCAAGCTCAGGTGTTGGGTCTTTTACTTTGGGGCTGTCAGCCCTTAATGGAGAAACACTTACAGGGTGAACTACTACTTTTGGCAAAGCTGCCCTTACTTGCGGTTCTGTATCATGTAATGAAGAATCACCTGGTATACAGTCTGGATTGCTTAGTGGAATAGGGCTTTCTTTCTGTAACGTTTCTGCACTTGAAATGACTTTCACTATTTGTGCAGGTTCCAGTTCCTGATCGTCTTGTCTTTCATCAGCAGTACCTTCATCTTCACTTTCACCACTTTCTTCTACGTCTGAATTAATGCTAAGTGCTTTGTCTGAGTCATGGGATAAGAAGAGACCAGCAGATTCCGGTTGTAGGACAAGTCCAAGTTTGATAGCATGTGCATGAGATTTTTTGTGCTTGTACAGATTGCTTTTGGTTTTAAATGAAAATCCACATGTCACACAAGGATAAGGTCGTTCTCCAGTATGGGATCGGATGTGCTTTTGGAGAACACTGGGCTTGGCACAGGCCCGATTGCAATACTCACAGACATACTTCCCTAGCTTTTTAGGCTTCTGGTCTTTCAGGAGGTTACATATTTGTTCTACACCATGGTTTACAACTGATGCTATCTGGGCTGAATTATACACGGGACCTATAGACAAATGTGTTGAACTAGATGTGTTAATTGACAAAGGTGAAGATGAACTTGTTACTAACTGGTTTTGAGGAAAAACCTGAGTTACTGTGGAAGATGAAGTGTGAATGCCAGACGAAGTTACTGCTATGCTGTATATCTGCTGGAGCTTGGGGTTTTCTTGGCTCTGCTGTTGCACCACAGATCCAGTGAAACTTGGACACACAACAACCTGGTGATTTTGTTGACTGGTTTTAGTAACAAGATCCTGCGAAGGAGAAATGGTCTGGACCTGTGCTTGTCCGCTCTTGGCTGCTGTTGCTACATGCATGTTGTTTAATGTACATGGGAAATAACGAGGTCCAGCAGCAAACTCATTCTGTGACAAAGCAGACTGATTCTGGATGCTCACCGTATTGGACACGAGACTAGCAGAGGTGCTTACAGTTTTATTTGGTCTCAGTTTCTCTACCTGCATTCCATAAGGGGGACACTCTTGTGCTAAGGTGTTCAGTTCAGGCTCCATAGCTTTTAATAAGACATCAAAAGCAGTACGTGTACATGGGGATGATGTACTACCATCAGCAAAAGTAATACATTCATTACTGTCAGTCTTTGTTTTACTTGATAAGGACTTGGAGAGAGACTTCTTCTCTGGCAAGCTTAGCTGGTTCACATCAGAATCCTCCACTGCCTTCTTATTCAAGTCTAAGGAGTGATGTGTTGATGAAAGCTTTGTCCGCATTGGTATCTCAGATTTGGTTTCAGTGCTTATCTCGCTACTAAGCACTCCCCCATTTTGTTTGGTACACTGATTTCCATTTTGCACAGGTAAGTGATCTTGTGCTGTGGCATGTTCTGAGGCATCCTGAAGAACTTTCAGAGGTGAAGGGTCTATATTTTGTTTAACCTTGGCTTCCGTAGGGTTTCTCAAAGGCGATTTTGGTATTTTTTTTAGATGGTTTTCAGTCACAATTTTTTTTCTTTTCACACCCTTAATTGTATCTTGGTTTCCTCTAGTACCAGAATCTGTGATTTCTGCTAAAACACAAAGAGAGTAAGAAAGAATATTAAAATGGAATAATGCAGTTATATTTTTATTTATACCATTTTATCATCTCTAAACTTTAACTGTAAGAGCAGTTCACAGAGAAAGCCCTGGGGCAACAGGACTGTCCAAATATCCTGCCTCCAATATTTCTGTAATTGTAAATGTATCTTACCAAAGGTCTATTATGTTTCCATCTAGCAAGTGTAATGTTTATTGATGTTACAAGACATTACAAAAGTAATTCACTATAGGAGAGGCTTCAAAAATATACATAAAAGAAAGGGTACTGAAAGAATATTTTCGTATTCATAGCAATTCTTTTTCAGATGAAGTAAAAAGAAATCTCTCTTCTGCACTTGCTCAAAAATTGAAACCACTGCAGAAGGAGAATGAAGAAACAAGACACAGATCCATTTTCATGTTGTATTTGTCACCTTTTCTGTCTATATGTCGCACTACTCAAGGACTGCAGACATCTTCCTCGTGGTTATATTTGTAAGTAGATTTATCATGGAAATGACACAAACCACCCACACCATCTGTCAGATACTGTATTTCAGACCTCCAGTTACTGAACTTCCAATAGCATTTCAGATGAGCAACTACGGCAGACAAATAAAATCAGTCACACTTCAATGATTTTCTATTTGTGCATCATGAAACAAAATAAACTAAATTTGAATTATTTCATTACTTGCTACACTTGTTGCTGATCTTAAGCAGGTATGCACAAGGGGCTTCAGGAATGTAGCCAAGAGCAAACAGTTTGAAATATTATTCAGCAGAATGATTTGTAGCTAGTAGATGTACTTCTAAAGAGCCCGACCTCCCTGTAACAAAAAATACACTTAGACTCAATTTCAGAGTTGATTTTTATGAACTTATTTTTTACTAGGTACCTGGCATTACAATATACCTCTAAGTATGATGCTGCTAAGATAAAAAATCTGTCAGTTGATTATGTTTAACCTACTTCCCAGCATACAAACACTTCATCAGAGCCACTGTCTTAGCTAGCATCACTGGCAGTTACCGCAGAAAAAGCTAAATATTAAATGGGTGCAAATCCATTTTATCCAACTTTCATAACTGGCTGTTAGCTGAAAAACATATTTGTCTGATTGCCAGAGTTCAATGCAAAGTAAGGATCTGATGTGACAAGAAGTCTGATACCTCTGAAATATTCAGCTGCACACACACTTTGGGAAGCAGTACTAACTCCATGTAGCATGGTTACCTGCACACGGAGGTACTCAGGTACAGAGGTTTATGTACATTCCTAGGTAAGAAAAGCCTTACGACTACATACAAGTGGACAGATTCTCAGTTAACTTCTCAAGCAGATTCATGGAGAAAACTCAAATTTCCCAGTTCCAATCCACCCTACAACTCCCCTTCAGTGGCACAGAGTATCCTGTATCCTCTAGCAGAAACACCAGCTGGCTTCAATACGTGGTGGGAGGAAAGCCAACACACAATGTGCATCTGACAAGAGATACTGGTGCTGATGAATCCAGCATGAAATTCCAGCTCCATTTAAAGAAAATTCAGGCAATGTCTAAAGCCTGTTTAGGAATGAGAAAAGAAAGTGACCAGTGAGAAAAGAAGGATAAGAAGATGACATGACTACTTGGTGCAAAAACATAACCTGACTGGACTGTGTGCTAAGGCCAGGGCTTGAGAAGCCCAAAATCTTGTTTTCAACTCATTGCCAACTTAACATACACATACATTCAGGTAGAGCAAATGGCTATTGAGACGATTTCCCAGCAAACAGAATGATTAATGAATAAACATCATACGTAATGCAATGCACATGTGAAAGTCCTGTGGAACCTGACCTGCTGCTCTCCCAGCCCTACCAGAGGAAATTTAACCGTGAAGAGTCAGACAGGGCTTTGTCACATGGTGCCATCATGGAACAGAGGTGCTAGAATCCCTCTCTAGAAATACTACCTCTGAAATTCCGGCTGTGAGGAATTCATGCTCATCTTGTGCACACAGGAAGAAATTTCTGCACCGACTGCTCATTTAACCACTAAATGAACTTTGCAGTTATTGCTTTAGCACCAGAACTTATGCGTATTAGTCTGGATTTAGCAAATTCAAAGCACAGCTGTCTTCCATCACAATGTTTTGTACTTTCCACCACTTCCCAACTAAATGTGTGTCTTACACTAATATTATTAGTGGCAATTTCTTTAAAATTGGTGAGAGTCTACTGCATCTGTTTTTACAATAACAACAAAACCAATTTCACATGAATCAGAGAGAAAGCATCAAGATAATTATATAAAAAAGTGCTTTTAGCCACGGCTTGGTGATCTCTTAGAAGCATGACCGCATGAATTGACTGTAAGTAAATTGGTTCCTTTTATGCACACGCTGCAGCTTTTTATCCTGTCACACTCACGCCCCCACAGCCATCATCACACTGCTGGTGGTGGTGCTGGACTGAGCACTTGGGGAAAAGCTGGGTGGATTACATATGACTAGGAAGACAAAAGTGCCACCGACAGCAAGCATCCAAGCAGACATACGCAGAGATACCAAGGTGTTTTATAATGAAATAACTGAACAATCAAATGATGTGCTTCTCAATGCCTCAGGCTGTTAAATAGCTATCATGCCTGGGCTTCAGTGCTACAGTGCAGAGGAAAGAGCACACTTTACAAGCACCACGATGGAGACTGGAAGCCAACAGCATGGCTGAAGGATGTGGTGTGGCTTGAAAAAGCCTTAAAAACAGTATTACAAAACAAAATTAAGCAATTAAAAACATGAGTCATTATGAAAATAACACCAGCATTTTCTATAATCTATTTACTGCTTTACTTTAAAAAGAAAAAGTATCATTCAATCATGCAAACTCATAAAAATTATTCAAAAAAGAAACAAAAAAAAATACAGGAAAAGGCAAGTTATGCATTACATATAGTAATATTCACTTATTTTAGTCTTCATAAATTCATAACTGTGCTCTGTCTAGAACTGTCAAATTCCAGTCTACGGAAATGATGAGAATTAGTTTCTTATTTCTACATCTTTTGCAATTCTAGAGATGGGGTCTCATCTTTACTTCATTATGTCTGTCCATAAAATCCTGTTAAATATACTTTCTTTACAATGGCTTTGCAAAGCTTAATGATAATACAAGCACTGTGCTGAACTTTACTCCTTGACAGCTTAGAAATACTTACTGTTAAAGGAAATACTCCCTTCATGTTTGCTAGCAATCAAATTTCTAGCATATTAAAAAAAAAAACAACACAAAAGGAACACCTGACAACATATTTTCACCTATTTTTAACGTTTTGCTCCTTGTAAGCCTTCTTTTCGTATTCCCCATTTAAGCTGAAGACATTCCATGATGCACTTGTTAACCTGCAGCGAGATGGCTGCAGAAAGATCAGCTGCATCAGTATTTGTACAGGAGATAAAAGGAATGGCACAAAGCATGGGTCCCAGAATGCTGACCCTTCCTGTGCCTTTGAGAGCCACAGGAGGCTGATACCTTGCCAGGGTCACAAACCAACAAGGTGAAACTCAACAAAGGGAATGCAAAACAACCCGATGTGAAAGGGGGTTGAGGGGAAGCGGATTTCCTTTTCTTACTCTTTCCCACTCCACTGTGCTCGCCTCCCCGTGCACTCACAAAGCCCTTCACCTGGTGGTGAAGCTGCTACAGCAATTCTTCTTTTTAGGTGGTGAAGTGGTTTTGTTGCCAAGTGCTGCCACTTCAGTCAGATGTCTGAAATGCATCTTATTCACGTCATCAAATAGGATCAGGTCACCCAGTCTAAGAGGAGAGGTAACAATGCCATTATGCATAACATATCACTTTTCAGATACCAGAGCATCTCTTTCTTGCGCTATCTGGTTCTGCTTTGTTCTGCTTTGCTCTCAGGACTCTCTTAATTATTTTGCTTCAATATCACTTCTGCGCTCAGAATATTCCATATTTCTAAACATGACTTTGTTCATCTATAATTTCTTTACTGAACCTTGCTCTGTGCACAGGAAATAGAGCAAAAGAACATAAGCGTGATGGTGTCGATAGCAATTTAGAGAAGTAACTCATGCAGCAAATAAAGGAGGGGTATAATAAAGATCTGAGTTTTTCTTCTCTAGCATTCGCTGGTGAAGTAGGCATTGTCTTGACAAAATGATCTCAATGGATTTGTTTAAGCAGCTTTCAAAACTGCCTGTCTCGAAGCCTGTAAGTTATTATAACACCCACTCTCTTTCTTTCCCTTCCAGTAGAGTTCTGTGCTTGTACTTAAAGAACTGAAGCAAACCACCAAACTCCCTTTTTTCCCCACCAGAACGCTGTGAAGCATTTAGCCAGCAACCACTACATATCCCTACAGTCCAATGAATGGCACAATTTCCATCCCCTTTTGTGTTTACTTAATATTGCAGAATTCTTCAAATCACTGCATACAAAGATTTTCAACATATGTACCTAAATCTCAGAGCCTAAACCTGAACTTCAGCTCCCGAAAGCAAAATCAACATCCTCAGAATGTGTTTAAGTATTAATGAATTAATATTGTATCTTAAACACACAGCCAAAAGGTTACAGACAATTAATAACAGTAGACATTCAAAGATGGAAGGCTCTTCAAAAGAGAGAGGCTGTAACTGAGGATCTTATTCTGATTAAAGCTAAGCTTCCCAGTGCTTTAAAATATTCAAAGTATTCTTGTATTTGACATCTGATGCTTATTTAATTTTGATTTCAGTGAAACTATTGCAAAGCAGCCATAAATCACCCCACTGGGCCTGTTTCCATGAATAAGTAAAAGAACATGATTATGAGATAAAGAAATAAGTCTAACCAGCAAATTTAAGGCCACCAGAACTTACATTAAACGCAGCAGGGCATAACTAAGCTTTCATTATTATTTTTTCTTCTTATTATTAAATGACCTCTTTAGCTTCATGCAAGCTTAGTACTGCCACAAGTATTTTTCCTGAAATTACAGTTTGTCCAAAGTGTTTAAAAAAAGCACCCCAAAACACAATGTGATTACATATACTGCGCACATAACTATAAAAACATTCTCAGTCAACAGTAAAACATGAACAAGCCTGGCACAATGCTTAATTTTAAGCACAGAGAGGATCTTAGAGTCAAGTTTAAGATGGATCACAGTTGTACTTCAGGTACACTTCATACTTTTGGGGACAGACACAGGGAAGTTACTCAGCATTTTAGAGGGCAGGGTGCAAGTCAATGAACTTGGTGCACTCAACAGTCACATCTGCAAATCTGCCAGTAGGTTTAACATATGATAAAGTGCTTTTATGGCTGGGAACATCAGTTCAAGCATATACAGAGCAGAGTCTCATTTATTCTGTATGTAAATCATAATTTGACATTAATTCATTTTTAAAAAGGGGGAGGAGAGCTGACATTCAAACACTAAAGTAGTCTGATAGGGACTGGATCAAAGGTTAATCCATGCTGATGGCTGTCCTTTTGTTCACATCAGCAAATACTGGATCATTCCATACAGGGCAGATAGGTAAAAGTGAGTTTATAGTTTTGTACTGTTTGTAAATACATGATTCTTTTTCCTGATATTTTTAAGAGACAACACTAAGCTCTGGGTTGAATTGTGGCCCACCAAAGGTATTACACTGGCTCTCAGCAAGGAAAAGGTTTCCCAGTCTTCTTTTAAAAGCCATTTCAATCCATGCAGAAGTAAGTCTTTCATTATCATATTTTTCCTTTGTTAACTGAAATAGTGAACATCCTGCCAACGTAAGATTCAAGGAAGATGCAGCTATGCTAATATGGCATCAGCAGTCATTGGAATGGTTCCCTTAAGCACAGTGACAGTATTAATTTCTGCAAAGTCAAATTAAATTTTACTGCTCCTTTCCATCACAGACTGATGAACTTAACAATATTTGCATCTCAAGTTACACCATGAAACCTAGTGCCTCTACCACTAAAATTTCCTCAAAATTACAAGCTAGTATTTCAGGAGATAATTCAGGTGGGAAGGGACCTCAACAGGTCCAACTTCTCGCTCAAAGCAAGGCCAGCTCTAGGAGCCAGCTGGGTTATCAGGGCTTTGTCCAGCTGGATCCTGGAAATCTCCAAGGACAGAGCTAGCACAACATCTGAGAGTCACCTTCAATTGCTTGGGAGAAAAAGTCAGTCATTTTCCATGAAACACTCACAGTGTTGGCTACCAAAAGTAGGCAATAGTTAAGAACAGGAAAATATTGTTTAACAATGTTTAGCATAAACTGTAGCATTTCAACTATCCAATCTACTGTTCCCAATAATGCCATATTAATATACAACATTAATATAGAATACTAACTATATTAATATTTAATATCAACACAGGATCAATGATGTTAACATAGAATTAATTATATAATATAATAAGCAAATTGTAACTTTGAAGATAGCATTAGAGAAAGGGAGACCCTTTTCTCACCTTGGAGTAACATCTTCCTGAAATACAAGGCCTGCAACACTTTAAAATTCCATGAAGGATAAAAGAGCTGAGGTGGGAGTGATGAAAGAACTGACCAAATTTAAGCTACGGAGACACAAATGTTCCACTGGGTAACCAAAAACACAAGCATTTCTTCCATGAAAATCAAGAACACATACCAACTGAGCAAAGTAAAGTGAGTGACAGGTTTAAACGTGCAGCCACAGAGGAAGGTGTACTGTGGGCTGCTCTGCACACACTAAATGAAACACTGTGCAACCATTAGCAAGTGCAGAGTGGATTAGGTTTAGGCATTGAGCAATAATACCTCAGCACAAAGAAAGCAAGACACCTTTGCCTCAGGCACACAACTTGGACTTATCAGGAAGCTCTGCTGTGATATAGTTTCATCCAGCCTGAGAGCCTGCCAACTTTTTTTTTTCCCCCCCCTTGGGATAGGTAGAGAGTAAATGACATGCTGCAATCCAGGGCTGCCTGCATGACAGCATCTTTTCAAGTCCTGTGGCTACTCACATCAAGTAAGGCTTGACAGAGGCTGATCTCAGGGGTAAGGACTCCATACTAATGACACCAAGATCATCTTCAAAACTTTTGTGCAATTAACTTCTTGGCTTGGGTGAAGAAAATCAACAACCAGTATATATGCTGGATATTAAGAAAGAAAGAACAGTAATACATTTGAATAGGCTGCCCAGGGAGGTGGTCACCATCCCTGGGAGTGTTTGAGAAACATGTGAATGGGGCCCTGAGGGGCACAGGTCAGTGGTCGTGATAGTGATAGGTTGACAGTTGGACTAGATGATCTGAGTGGTCTTTTCCAACCTTAATGATTCTATAATACTGAAAAGAGTCCAGCAAAGGGTCACCAAGGTGATGAAGGGACCAGAGCACCTCTCCTAAGAGGAAAACCATCAAGAACAAATAGAAATAAACATCTGATCACTGAGGCAACACAAGAGCTTCAGCTGAGAAAGGCCAACATCCATACGGGAACAGGAATGAAATGTATCAGTGCATCTGCACTGACCTGACTGACCAGTCACCAAAGTGAAAGCACATCATTTTTTTCCTTAAGAAAGTTAATTTCCTGCCCAGCATGAAACACAGTACATTAAACCTGGTATCAGTCGAGATTTCCCAACATTATACGTGTTAAGGGAAAAAAAAGACAAAGAGCAGAGACTGAATCACTGTGAAATTTCACAAGACTCCAGCACTTCTTTGAAAGACAAACAAAAAGCAACACAGGAACAGCAATTGCCTACCATACAACCAATGTTTACCGTGTAGCTATGCACACAAAATGTCAACACGTGAACACTCAAGAAGGGCATGCACTAGTTTTCATTTAAACATGCTGAAATAAAAAATAAATAAATAAATAGTTGCTATATTTCTAGCCCTATGGAGTTTATATACTGCTCTACATTTCAGCCATTTGACAACTGGACTAAGCTTCCTAAACAGAAGCCTTAATTAACACTAAACTATGAAAACCAATCACCACTTAAATGCTGCTAAGGTAAAGCATATTAACTGCTAGCAGGTGAAGAGGCAATGTTGTGATAGCTAATGTTACCCACAATCCCAGTCTGAGAAGTTCTTTGCTGGATAATCCAAAGACATGAATAAAGGTAAGATACCTCCCCCCATAGGCAAGTGAATGGGCTCTCAGACAAAGCCTAAGCAGAAGCCAGTTTCACCCACTTATCCACAGAATAAAGATGTTTAAATATAACTAGCTGGAGAAAGTGTGTTAGAAATGGCTAGGGGATAGGTATATACTGGGGGAATATGGAATTTCCTGAGGGACATACAAGAATCTTCTTAGAACATGATTCAATGTTATGAACAGCTTTACAAATAAATTATGTTAGCAATTTAAGGATTATCAGTTATTACTGATAAGATAGGTTTGGCTAATAAATCATTAGAGCAACTTCTACCCTAGCACATTAAGGCCATTAACACAGAATTACAGAGCAGCTCATGAAACGACGACCAACGTATGGGTTATCAGCAAGCAGCCACAGTTAGCTGGTCAGATGAGATACTGAATATAAACTCCCCAAACATGAGTCAGAAGGGGAAAAAACAGAAATGAAAGGAGCAAGATGTTAACTACACTGTCTTTGCGCACAATGATGTTCAAACAGAAAAATCTTCTTAGTCATATTCTATGCATTTCTTTGACATCATCTTCCATTTGAAAAACAGGGATCAAATGAAATTTCCATATTGCCTATAGCAAATAAAGCGCAATGGAGAGCAGCAAAGAGCTCAAATCTGACAACAGTACTATCTAAAAATACAGAAAAGAGTAAGAGCTCTGGCAAAGTGAGTAGAAAAAACCTTACATAATGGACCCTTCTTCTAGTTAAATGGTGTTGTGCACTTGACAAAAAAAAAAAAAAAAAACAGGAATAGTTGATTTGCTGGAAATGTGGAAACCAGGAATGTCCCAACCATGGAAGCTCATTCTTCTGTGCCAAAAGTGGGAAGGATGATCTTTGCTTTGGAGGTCTTCAATGGTCAACTGAACTGCTCACAGCTCTTTCCCCATCCTGTCTTGTCCTTTTCCACAGATGTGAGAGGGTATAAAGAAAATATGCACATGTACACACACTTCTAGGAGATACCTATGAAAGACTCCTATATCAAGTCAGCCTATAGCATACAGCTACCAAAAAGGGATATACTGTATCTAATTCAGTATTCATTTATATGTTGTATTTTTCCTTCAGAAGAAGACCGAAGGAAATTATCAACTCCGTGAACTGAAGGATTATCTGGAAAGTACCAAAAACACAGTCATTACTCATACATTAGAAAGACTACAAGGAAGCTAACAAGCAAAAAATTTTGCATTTCCACAGCTGGCTTGCTCCCAGTTCACACCAACTAAAATTAGCAACCCTAGAGCTAACAACACACACGTAGGTATGCCAAGGTTGGCCAGGCCAACCTAAAGATGGTAACGGTGTCTGTGTACACAGCTATTAATTTAACAGTATGCTGTACCTACGCTGGAAAAGCCTCTTCTCATTTTCTATCAGGAAGATTCTCTTTCAACGATTGTTTTTGAGTGATAATTTCTATAACGCCCCTTTGAAAATGATACTTGCAGGATGGAATTTCTCTTGCTGAGAAACTCAATCAGTCTCTCACTCAAGAGATGTGCTACATTTGTGATGAAGAGTCAAAATACTATTACTTCAACATCACGTTAACGTTTTAACACCCTGCAGCCTGCAAAGGATGAAAAGTTCAGTTTAAAACAGTAAGTCTGTTTGTCTGTCTGTCAAAACAATACCAGTTCTTGCTGCGTCTAGCACCAGCAGTGGACTTAACTGTGTAGATTTCAGCTGCTAGTAGTCTAAACTAAAAGTACTAACAAAACAAAGAATGAGAAATAACAGATAGACATTGACTCACAACCCAGGAGGATTACAGAAGCCAGCAAACTCATTGGATTAAGCTCATATTCTCATAATGTTTCTTAGCGTAAAGAACACGTAGACATCTCCATTTTTATCAGTTTTCCTGCACAGGCACCATGGGGACATTAGAATGTATTTAACTATTGAACACAGAGAGAAATGGGGATAAATGATATCAGAGACTACTTCTGCTCCCACAGAACTCAGCAGAGTTTTCTCACTCCTTCCTGGGCACAAAACCATGCACTGAATGTGCCTGAAAGAAGCTTTAAAGCCATCCTTGTTACTATTAGCAGAATACAATATTCCTTTAATTTGCAACCATCAGAGATTTTAGGAATAGGTGGGACTTCATGAAAATGTGAGATCTTGTGTTACATAAGTTACAGACATCAAGAGTTCCCCCATTTAGCCAATCACTGCTGTCTGAGCTGCTGTAAATATTTGAGGAAGATAAATTCAGTCTTGATTTAAGACTTTACAGTTCAACGTACACAAAACAATTTAAATAAATTACCTCTCAGATACATGTATTGACATATTTTAATGGAGATATAAACACTATGAAATCAGACATCAAGTAAATGCACAACTGAATTGCATGAAATAGCACTGTTAGCTGTCATTTCGAACACTTGGAAAGTAAAAGGCAGGTATGTAGGTAGCTCTGGTGTGCATCAACAGAAAAATAAAAAGGCCAGCAAAATCCTCTCACCAGCATTAAGCAGCAAACAGGACAGTGCTGTAACCTGCAACTTCTGAAGATAATGTGCTTCCATTTAGAGTAAGGACATTTCTAGCCTGTGTGGTTGTTGAAGATAAGGACAGAAAGATGAAAAGAATAAATGTAACTTTGGATCTCAGTTATATTTCTTGTCCAAAATGTAAGGCTCAGTTTCGTACAAATACAAAATGGAAAGAAAATATGTGAGGCTAATGATAGTACAACGGTACAAAAGAAGAAAAATAAAATAAAAAAAATCAGAAGTCTCACATGCTTACAAATAAACATGAAAAATTCCGAGAAACATCTGTGGAGGATGAGAGCACTGTAAGACGCTAAATCAAAACGCTTGTTTACTGCCCCACTTCCAGATTTTATTATTTTTTTACCCTATCCCCTTTTTATTCCGTGCCTGGTCCTGTATTGGATATGGAGGTTGGCGGCTCTGCCTGAAATGGAGGGGTTGGAGCTTGATGGTCCTTGAGGTCCCTTCCAACCCAAGCCATTCTACGATTCTGTGATTTCCCACTTCCCTGAATACTGGGATGAAAGAATACAACCCTGACCACAGCTGATAAACTGTGAGGCAGGGTACATCACTAGCATGCAGTGTTCCCACCTGCCTTTTGGCAGGGAGTGCGGCAGTGGCAGGAAGCAGGATAAGGAGTGCCTGCGGGGATGGGAGAGGAGGGAAGGGACCTGGCTGCTCCTTTGAGGCCAGATGGTAGGCCAATAAGAGTCAGCTGTAAGCTGGGACATGGCTACATAAAAAAGGCACTCAATCTTAAGATGTATGCAGCATTTTGATTAACTAGAGAGAACGCTGGTATATTTTTTAATCCTGTATTTGGAAGTCCCCTTGTAATTTTGTCAGTAACACATCCATTTAACAAGAGGGATAAGGAAGGGTTTTGAAGGACTCAGAACATACAAAAATATGACTACAGTCCATCAGCAGCAGAACTTGCATTTCCAAACTAATCTCTCCTGCTTCTATTTACAATACCTCCCATAAATCTCAGTGCAGTACAATTTACTAGAGAAAAAAAAAAACAACATTCTAGTTAAAAAAAAAAAAAAGCAGATGGGCAAACAAGGTAAAGGGCATTTGATTTCAGTTGCCTCTCCTCCATGCCAATATGCTACTTTGAAGGGGCTGTAAGTGTGGGAGGAGAACATATGTGCAAGTAGATTGTGCATCTCAGAGAATGCTTGCTGCTGCTAAGCAATCTTTCTTTATCCTTTCCTTCCATGGTAGTTCAAACGTACATTTGCACCATGAGTGGTTTCACACTCTAAGTGCGGTCATAAGCCAGTAATTGGCGAATTTCATAGTCCTGTAAGCTGCTACTGAGTAAAGAACTGCTACACCAAATGCCAAGTCAGCCTGTTAAGGCTTGAGACTGAGTAGCACCTATAAAAAGAGCAGACAGAGGCCTTGGGCACCTTGAAGACAGAAGCTGGAAGTATAGGATTTTCTGTTTGGTTGTTTTTGTTTTTTTTTTCCCAACATCACCACAGAAATGGCTTGGACTTTGCTGGAGTCCAAACCATGGCTTTGGATGGTTATATCTTGGTAGCTTCTCAGCAAATATAGGTAAAACCCTGCTGCCACACAAGCACTGATCAAAATTAAACAAAACTCTTGATCTGTCAAGAATGTTTCTATGTCTAAGGATGCAAGTGAAGAGGGTACTACTAACACTGAAGCACAAGGCCGCAGAAAGAGAATTGATTTGGGTAAAATTCCAATACAACCTTAGGGAGAAAGTTGTGGTGACTCTGGAAGGGAACACTATAATCAAGACAGATCTGCCACAACAGTTCGAACTTGGAATGTGGCAAGGGCAACCTCACAGACCAACCAGTGAATAGCAATGCCAAGTATCTGAAAGGGAGGATTCATGAGAATATACAGCATCGTGTTCAAATTACACTATGAAGCATCTTCAGCAGAAGTAAAAAAACTGGAGAAGTTCTCTGAGAAACCTAAAAGTGATCAAGTGTGAAAGTAGAGAAATGTGGCTGACTGCTGGTAAAATAGATTGAAAAGCGCCTTTTCCTTGAAGCTAGACAGAGACATACCTACCAGTACTGGGAAGAGATCAGGAGAGGAGTCTGGCAGACATCTGCATGCCATTAGAGGGACTGGAAGTCTGAGTCCAGGATGGATTTGTTACATTGCACACAGCTTGCTGTGCGAGTTAATGAACTGTTTACAACTTCATCTGAATTCAGCTGAAGAAACTGGTACTTGAGCTCTATCCATGTCAGAAGAAAGTAAAAAACATGAGTAGAGATTCAAACAAGAACAATAGCTTATTTAAAGGGATGAATTCACACCTGACAAAAAACGAGCCCGCAAGTCTAAACTGCAATGAAGCCAAAGAACACACACACATTTCCAGATCATCCCATATCACCTTTGCCCTTACATACTTTAAGATACAGCCATCACCACAATGGAGACGCAGAGTAAGAACACCTATCTTCCCTGTGATATTGCCATTTATCACTGCTTCTTTTTTTCAGAAGAAGTAGCTATCCAAAATAATACAACTAAGAGTCAGAGAGAGCTTGTGGGACAAGTGGGTTTTGTGGAGTCTATGCTAGGCCACATCACCATATCAACGCTGTTGAGTTCCAGAGTGCTGAGTGCCTGTACAGGATCTGCAACCCCTCTTCATGGCAAATCTTGGTGTTGCTGGAGTTTGTCACCAAACTTTAGTTCCCTGAAAAGTTTCAGAAGCAGAATGAGAGATTCAACAGCCTTAGCATCACTGGTGCCAAGCATCAAGATAACAACGGTAAGTGCCACTAGCCCTAAACTAAAATCCTATGACAATGCTCGTGGAACTGGTGCCCCTAGGATGCAGCCTGTTGTGATAAGCAGAGAACTGCTGCAATGGATAAAGAAGAAAACAAATGCTTACAGTGCTTCATAATGAGCTTCAGTGGCTGAACTGGTTCAGAGGATGATCAAAACAGAAGCCTCTGTGGTAACCACAAGGATCTGAGAGGACTTGACTTTATCAGTCTGGAAGGGAGAAGACAGAGAGACTTTCTTGGGATGGATTTCTTAGGAGGAGGCCAGCAGCAGATCAAAGCCAAAGCAGATTCAGCTAACTGCTCTCCAGACCGTGATACCCAAATGGGTACTGTCAGGGAAAGCTTTCATTGCCTTCACAAGGAGAAAGTTTTCGTTTTTGAAGACCACCATCCCTTCCAGCTTTTAAAGGACAACACACAGATCACTCATGAGAAACAAGACTTTCTCTGTTATGTCAACAACAATCAAAGTTGAAGAGATTCTAAGGTTCTCCTACTAAAAATTCATCCTGGCAACTGAGCAATTACAAGAAGATGACATGATGAAAGAATTATCCACCTCACACAGCTGATGAGCAGGAAAAGAGTGGAGCTGGTCCCTAAAGAATACATTTCTGGTCTCAACTTGCAGGTTACCTATCTGCAACCTGAATGTATTTGTGGACTATCACTCAAAAATATGTATATCTTCCAGTTGAAAATTCATACTAAGTAACTGAATTCTGCTAACTTCAACACGATGTCTATTTCTTTACTGCCTTTGTGTTCAATAGAGATCTATTTCAATTTGCACTTAATTGGATTATTACAGCTAATGGCAAAATGCAATGCATAATATACATATCTTCTGTAGTCAATTAAATTCATCTTAAATCCCACACATGTATAAAGTTTTGACTGACAGTGTACAAAGTTTTGACTGACAGTGACCAATCAGCAAAGAACCCAGTATGATTGAACTCATGAAGAATTCCTCCCCACAAACACACTACATCCTCTAACAGCTCCAGTACTGACAGGGCAGTATTTAATTTGCAATAAAAATATACAGCCATCTTAAGGTGAATCTGTATACACTGCATTGTGATTAAAATACCTTATGTGAGCATGTTCACATTTTGTTTACTTGTTTAGCTCAAAATACACTTTCCTTTTTCTCAGTGGCCTTCAAACAAACATTTAATTTACTTCATATTACAAAAAATAATGAAAAAAAAATAGACACTTAAGAAAGTGATAAAAATGGCAAAGGATATTTCTTAGTTGAAAAGGTACAAAGTCACTGTATTATCCCAGTCATTTCTGTATCAATTTTATGTATAATTTTTTTTTCAACAACTAGTCCTACAAATTTAGATTAGGACACAAAAATTAAGCCATAATCTTTCTGCCTCCTGAACCCCCTGACAGGCGTGTGCTATCATCATGCAAATCTTTGCAGCCCAATCCCTTTCAGAGCACAGTGGAGAAAGTTTCTTCCTTTGTGTGGGATCACAAAGATTGTATTGGTGCACAGCTGAGAAGAAAATCCTGAAAATAGAGGTCAGTTCATCTTCAGCTTAACAAGTCTATCCAAAAATAAATAAATCAACCCAGAGAAATGTTACTTCTTTAGGACCAACATCAACAAGAGCAGGCAGTAATACTTTACACACTGAGCTTTTATGTTTGGATGGCAATGCTGCTTTCCTATGGTACACTAAACAAAATACATCACAAGTCTATTTAGTTGAAGGCCTAGCTTGTTGGAAAGTCTCTGTAAATGTTTAGAAGGCTTCTTTTATCCCCCAGCCACATGTTTTTTTCTCCTTCACCTTTTTTACAAAGGCATAAAGCGACATCATAGTGTTAGTCCCCATTCAAGGCAGCCTGTATCAAATCTTCTTTCGAAAAATTAATCATGAGTCTGGAGACAACAAAGCTGAGTGGGATATGGACAAGGTTTACGAAATCTCAAAAGCAGCTGGGAAGATGAATGTTGAGCTTTTTTTAACAAATCAGACAATGCTCGAACCAAAGGACACCTGTTAAAACTAGTAGGAAGTTGGGAGAAAAAAAAAGATACAATAATGTACTTTCTTAATGCGATTGGTAGTAAACTTCTGCAATTCATTGCCAGAGAATGCTGAAGGCAAACACCACTGAAAGAAAAGGATTCATGGTAACAGGTCCTAAAAGGACCCAAGGACAGCCTTGGGAGGAAGGAAACAGACTGCACAAAGTGGCCAAGCCGAGGTGTTGTCCTCAATCTGTATGTCCTGAGCATAATGATGGGTCAGACGGGCCCCGCTGGGGTCCATCCCCGCTGGGATTCTTCTGTTCTGTAATGTTCAGCAAGTTTTAAAATTCATTGTTTGAAAAGGTAAAATGCTTTGAGTCCAGGAGTGAGTATCAACAGTTTACAATGCTGTTCACAGATGTGTCAGAGCTCCGAAGGACAGGTCACTAACATGAGTGCAATGAGTATCTACCCAGAGCAAGACAAACCAGTGAAATGTGGTACTGACAGATGAAAGTACAGCATTCTGGACCCACCAGACTTAGAAAGGTGATGCTGTTGCTCCATGACACCAGGTCCGATCATCAGTGAAGCTGAAAATGTACTCCCAGTAGACACAAACACAAAGAACACACATATGCACCACATTCATACGCATACACAGAATCACAGAATGGCCCAGGTTGGAATCATGATTCCACCAACCTCCTCATTTAATACTAGACCATTTGCCCAGGGTCCCATCCAACCTGGTCTTGACACACAGATTTGAGCCCCTGAGTTGCTTCCCTACATCCTCTCATGCGTCCCCTTTCAAGTACTACACTTTCAGTCCAAAAGGTGAGCTACTTCCTATGGCTCATGGTGATGGGTTTCACATCTGGATGCTAGGGCTGTGGCTCTGCTGCAAGGGCCCTGGGAGGGTACTGGACAGAGTCTGCTTTCTTCAAGTCTTTCACTGGGGTTCTCACCTGCCCTCATACCCCTGTGCTCCTCTGGGCTTGTGGAGATGAGTCTTCCATGGCTCTGCCCAGGGGAGCCTAGCCAGGGATTATTTGGTCTCTCCCTCCCTATGCTGCTTCTCTGCACTCGTTTGTGGGTGCACAGATGAGCTTTATCACATAAAACCTAACAGGTATTCCTGCATTCAGCCAGCCTTGAAATACAATGACTTCTCACCAGCTTTCTAAACCCTAACACACAGGCTTAATCTGTCACAGGTCAACTATTTCTTAAAATAGCCTATGAGGATCAATCTCCTTTCAGCATCTGTTAGAAATCATCACATATTGCTTGTCATAAACCAAATATGGTTATTAACGATTAGGTAAATCATATTATGAACCAAACTGTTAGTACAAGGCTTTAGTCAATAAACTGTGCAGTTTCCAGTGCTATAGCTTCAGCAGCCTTATCTAGGTCAATACAGTTACTCAAGTGGTTAGAACAAAGCTTTTGTGTCTGCACAAAATTGGGGTGTTACAGATCGCAGCATCTGATCAGCACATACCCTGGGCTTCATCCAATGCCCACAGCCCAGTGGAGCCCAGTTTCACTGACGCAGAAAAGCTTTACATCAGCCTGTAGAATCACAATGTGCTTTTTCTATTTCATTTTGATTTTGTTTATTACCTCTTTGTTGGTCTTCTTTTCCATTAAGTTGTTTTTGTGCTTCTTCAATTTTGTCTGCAAGAAAAAGAAGTAATTATTAAAATATATTAGAAATGAAGCAAGTTTTGAGAAAGTCATTTACCAAAGTCTGTCTCAAACTAGCTGTTTATATTTAGGAATGACACCATTCACACGTAAATACGCAGTACATTATGAGTAATACTGTCATATAAAATTTCATCATGTTTTACCAGCAAGGCTATTGACATGTTAAATTACACGGAACTGCACAGAGAAAAGCAATGGCATCAGATCTGCAGTCAACAGCTAATCCCTCTGTAGTTTCATGCCATCTGTAAGAATTTATGCAGACAGGGGACTCTTCGGAATAGGTATTATCATGCATTACAGAGTATGTTAATATGCACACGGAGTATTTTAATACGATTGTCAGAAATGCTGTTAGAACAAGACAATGCAGCATTAAGCATGGTGATATAAACAGCAAATGGGATTTGATACACGAAGTGGCCACATGGGAGTGGTGGGGGGATGAGCAGCAGCCCAGCACTCATTCCTCTGCGAAACCACCCATCGTTCACGCGCACGCAGCAGGAGCAAAAAGCAGCCTCGAGCCTTTATGCTCACTGTTCTCAGCAAAACGCCTGCTGCCCCCAAACTCATCAGTGCAGGAGAAGGAATTGTGTTTCTGCTGTTGCCGCACAGCAGATCCTGCTGGGAGGAGCAGCGTCATACTGTGTATGCCTGTGCTTCTATGCGCAGAGAAAGAAGCAAGGAAAAGCGCAGCTGGAACGAGCGAAAAATTGGAGATCCATTTCTTTTTGGTAGCACACCGCCCTCTGAGAAGCGTCAGGAAAAAGAGGTCACGTCAATGAGGACGAGGAGCAGCAGCATTACGGTGTGACAGAGCAGGACCTGAGCTTGGAACACGGCTTTCACACATTACTGATATCTCCCAAAATGCCTGTGAAATATTTTTTTGGGGGGGGTTCCAGTTTTTATGAAATTAAGTGGAAAGAACAGAAGAGGACTGCAACCATCCTGAACTTCTCTGACAGTACTGCTCCAGTTCAGGAAACACTGGGCTTCCTGGCTGCCATAAGCAAGAGCTCAGGATGGCTCCGCACAGGCCTCACCTCTCTTCACCAGTGGGAGGGCTGCTATGTGATCAGTCCATTTACTCACCATTCCTACGTAATGCAAGGTTACAGCCCTTTCTTCGACAGACTTGAAATAAGTGGTTTTAAATGACTTCTCCAATATTTATGAGCTGAACCATTAAAGGAAGTTCGAACCACTTGTTTTCAGTTAAAGCCCCAAATTGTTTTCCCATTATATTATAAGCAGATCTAAAAAAAAAAAAGTAACTAAATCAAACCCTTCTCAGAGGTTTTAAGACTGAGTTCAGCATGCTTCAGTTCCTCGTTTCTGCCTTTTAAATCTAGCTCCAGGTTCTTTTTCTCACTGAAGCTCAGCAACTTAACAAATTGACCCACACAAATGGCTACAGGGCAGACTCCCACAGCTATGAGCGAGCTGAGCTGCTGATAAGAAAGAAACCACCACAATTTTAAAGCTAAACCTCTTCCTTCCAGAGCTAGCAAAATGTACATACATAAAGCACAGCTTCTCCTATATACAGCTTCTGCTAAACCTATACACTGGCCACTGAACACAAACACAAGCAACTCAAGAAGAAAACAACCTTCTTCTGGCTCATTATCAACCTGGTTACACAGATATGCTTTAACCAATGAAGACTTCATGTTTAAGGGCTTTCTGGATTAAAGAACAGCTAAAATACTGTATGAATCTATAATTTTATTATTTTACGTAGGCTGCTTCAGAAGTAATGCCTCCTATTCATTTCCATGGGAACTACAACAGAATACAAGGAGCACAATAACACTATTTGATAGAAGTTCTCTGTTACAATAGTTTTCACCAGCTTGACAGTCACCAGCACGAGCTATGCATTTTCAGCAGTGATGAACAAGAGCTGCATACCGTGTTCTGGTATCTGAACCAGTGGAGATGACCCACTGCCACCACTGCTGAAACACACCACCCACTGCCTCACATTGCTCACATCCACTGTTTGGTCTCCATAACATTCACCAAGTACTGATAAAACAAACAAAGCATCTCTTATATATGTATGCCACTAAGGCTTTACCAAAAAAAAACCAAACAAAATGTGCAGACTGGTTATGGTTATCAAACTCATTTCCCCTGTTTAGAAATGTATGTAATGCACTAGGGAGCGCCCAGCTCTTGAGGAGACGTAAAAGATTTGTCACAAAAATTTATATGCAGCTACAAAGACAAATGCAATTTCATTATTAAAAGTATTATCAAGCATACCTCACATAAACGGTACCATAAATCCATGTGTTTAAATTCATAATCATTCTATTTTATACAGATAAAATTATTTACGTATTTTGGAAGCGTGCTACATACATTAGATTGCCAGGAAGATAAAGTACTTTGAACTCCCAAAATGAATTATCTCTTATTTCAAAAAAGATGAAAAAAAGAGAAAGAGTTTGTATCAGAACTGCCGATAGCTTCTCTGTCAGATTCATTCCAAACAAAGAACCACAGATAACCAAAACAGTAACTAGGTAACCACATACTCTGTATCTGGCCAAAAAGTCTCCTATACTTTGTGCATCTCCTCAAATGCCTTCCTCAACGAGTGACATCTATTGCATAGATGTTTTCCTACCTGTAGAAGCATCTTTGTGCAGCCATTACCTGCAAACAGCTCTACATCCTTGACAGCCATCTGATAAGGGTCATGACCTTTCTTACCAAGGCACTGAGGCATGTTTCACAACTCAGCACTAAATTTATGTTGACAACCCACTGCATTTTACAGCTCCAGATGCCATACTGGCGGCCGTCTCCTCAACGTGTGAGGGTTTAAGCTGAAAGAACTTACTTACCCTGAAACACCAAGGAACTGGAAGAAAAGCATGCAGGTGAGTTAAATGAACTTCATTTGCTTTTTGCTAGGACAACAGAAAATAATACAACTAAGGGAAATTCTTGCTATGCTGCAGTTGCAGCTCCCTCTTTATTGCCCATACAATGACAGAACATCCCTGGAGGTGTTTGAGGCCAGGTTGGATGGGGCCCTGGGCAGCATCATCTGGTGGGTGGCAGCCCTGCCCATGGCAGGGGGCTGGAACTGGGTGATCTCTAAGGTCCCTTCCAATCCAGTCTATTCTGTGATCCTATGAACAGTGCTTCAGTGGACTGTGGGTTCTTGTAAGATACGTTCTAGTGCTGCCAGTAGATGTTCTGCTGGAGTGGCACACATCTAAAGCAAATGATGAGCATGTGACACACAAACTCTTATTTAAGGGAGAAGACACTTCTCAAGTGCTCACTAGAGAGGAACGATAATGAAATCATCGTGCATTCGTGATGTGAAGGGATCAAAGATGCCACATCACATAACAATCATGGAGTCAGCTCTTGATTATCAGAGACAGGTGCATACCACAAAATAGTAAGCTGTAGGTAACACAGCATAACAGCAATATATATAAAATACAATGACACAACGTGAGTACAAAGGGGAGAAAAGAAAAGCCAGTGAGCACCTATGAGATGTAGCAATTCCCAATTAAGCCTGGCTGTAGCTGCAGGTGTCCAAGAACTGCAGCACCACACCAACACCCACTCCAGCTGTCTGTCTGTCTGTCCTGGCTGCATTCAGTCCTTTCCCCTGCAGCAAGATAGTTCAAGTATCTGCACCAGCAGTGCTATATTGCAGTCCAGTTGCCTGAGCTATGAATGCAACTTGCTCAGGACCATCACAGTGCCACCACCATCATGCTCCATCCCAACAAGAAGACTTGTACTTCTCTACAGCATTTGCAGCAAAGGAATGGTTTTTCTTTCTCTAGTTTTAAAGGCTTTCATGCTCCTGTCCAACACATCCACCAGCAGATTTCTGCTGCACAGAATAAACAGTTAATTCCTTGGGGTTTTAAATATATGTAACCATATATAATGTAACCATGCTTTCTAGGAACGTGAGCAAGGAGGCTTACACACAGGAAAAGATGGTTGCTGACTTATATGTCTCCCGCTATGGAAGATCCTTAAGAGGATACCAATAGAGTGAGTTTGAGATGGTAGGGCTGTGATGGATGAAAAATAAAAGCAAAAATAAGTGAAAACTTTCACCAGCTTTACGTTCTCTATTTGCAGTATTCACCAAGGACATAACCACATGGATTTAAATACATCACAAACAGAATATAGTTTAAAAAGACTTTCAGATTTTTTCAAGACATCAACACCTACAAATACAAATGTGATTACACGTATTAAAATCTTCATTTCACACATGAAAAACTTTAAAGGCATTGTGACCAGCGAAGAAAAATAAAGAAAGGTTTGATAAATAAAGGTTTAGAAATTTCAGCAAGTAAAGCGAAACTACTGAAAAGCGTGAGGTTTGCAGAATACGAAACCAGTAACTTCTGTCAACAATTGAAGATGAAGCAAGTGCAATCTTTCATTTGTGGGTTTGATTATGGCTTTAGTTTTGTTGTTTTTAAACAAACAAACAAAGGAAACAATCCTACTTTTAAGCCACCAGGACATTTGACAAGGGAGTAGGAGGCGGTAAATATTCACTGGCATTCACATATAACCTACTTCTTTATGGGTAACTGGAGAATTAGCACTTAATATGGTGCAAATCTGTATCAGAACTTAAAAATAAACCTTTTTTGCCCAAAAGGTTGGGTTTTTTTATTCAAATATTTAACCAAAACAGCTGGAAGGAAAATGTCAGCATTTTTTTTTTCCCCTTCAGTTTAATGCAAGAAGAACTCTCAGACCTTACGCCTGAGTCATCCTAAAAATACCTCCAGCAAAACAACTTCAGATGACAAGTGGCTTCGTGCAACTTTCTAAAGAAAACCCACTCTCTCTTACCTTGCTCCGTCAGATGGCATTTGAAACATAACTTTAAAAAATGCTTTGCATGTTTTTCAGTGGACACCATGGAAGATATAAAATCTAGTTTTTCTCTGCTGGATCACTGGGAGAGAAGAAAGCTGCTAAGACCAAATATTCTTCTGTTAAAGTGCACGAATGTAATCACGCTGTGTGCATTGGGAAGTATTGCTGAAATCAGAACGTTAAGTGGGATTTTTGTGGTTTTTAGCAGGGGGAGACACAGCTTGAGAGCAGTGAGATGAGGTTGAGACACTGCAGAAATCTCCATCTTCCGATTATTGAAACCCATCAGACTAAAACCACTATGCCAGTGCTCTGTATTTGAGTGCACAAGAATTGCTTCTGTAAGCATTAAGAATACTACCAGGTTTAAAAAAAAAATATTACAGTAAAATAAAATACCCAGCTCTGCATGAACCATGCATACTGGCACTGAGAACAGCTGTGACTTTCCATGGAGTGACCACAACCTATTTCCACACTCATGTGGAGCAACTGTCCACCTCTCTCAAAGAAAACCCTTGTGCTTCAGGAGTTTGTGTTCTAAAGCTCACCCATGGATGCAGGAGTTGATGTTGAGCTTGGACTGTTGCCCTGGGTGATGATTTCACCCTGCTCCAGCAGGCCACAGCAGGATGCAGGGGATACCCATGAGCTCTTCCCTCAGCACTGCAGGCATCATTCAGTCCAAACATTAAGTAGATGAATCCTAACTGAGATCAATGCTAAGACTCCCCTGCAGCTAATTGAAAAAAAAAAAAGGAAAATAAAAAGAACAAAGAAAGTGAACTAAAGCGAACACAGCAGCAGGCTATAATGGTAGGATGAAGGATGGAGAAAAAGGACAGAGAAAATAGAAGCCTTCTGGTTTTCCTTCAGCTCAGAGGTGCCTGCCAACACCGAAGAAGCCTGCCCTTCACTGAGGGTGAGGTGGCAGCAGCAGTGCTGGTGCAGGATGAGCTCATCCCCAAGCAAGCAAAGGTGGGAGACCTGGCAGAACCCGATGCCAGTTGTGCCAAAGACTTCTTTGATGGCCCTAAATTCCCACCGTCGCCTTTCTGCTGCAAAATTAAATCCTGCGAAGTTGGCAAACAGCAGCAAAAAGACATTTTGCAAAGCCTATATGACATTCAAATTTAAATCTGCTTCTAATTAAAAACCATTCTTCTGTCCCCAAACGTTTCACTTCCCTCATTTAATGAGGAATGTTCAAGATTAAAAGGAAAGATCAGATGAAGCAAAAGCAGTCTCTGAATCTTCTCTTTAATTTTACAGTGTGGGAACCTGACATCTTCTGGCACTTGCTTTGGTTTCTCCTTTCCACCTTGGGGGCTTGGAGAGTCAAAGCCCGGGGGTTAGAAACACTGGTATGAGCCTGACAGCTGCTAGCAAGGCTGATCCCAGCCCACCATACATGCAAGGTGAAACAGATTACATCTCTGTCTGTCAGTCAGCAATAGGTTTGAAGGTTCCTCATGCAGCTGTAAGGTAGGGGAAATGGAAAAATCTCCCTAAAAATTAGGAAATGCGAATTTAACACTCTCAGTAACTAGCATGCAGATGCAGGAGCAGTTATCTTTTTCTTTTTTTTTTTTAAATACATTTCAAATGAGATTTAAAACATGTTCTTCTAGTTGTGATCATAACTTTGACTGATGACCTATTTGATCAGTTTTTCAGGAAAACCTTATGCATTTTCATTCTAATGTCAACTTTAACTGCTCATCATGCTCCCTGCCGTATATAATTATTTGCATCTAAAAATGAAAAACCGATGACAGATACTTTACGTAACTCCCTTAAAAATAGAATATAAAAATCCCTATTTTTCATTTTACAACAAAAAAAAGCTTGCTTGCATACTTGAAGACGCAATCTGTACTCTAGAGATTAGACTAGTATCAGTAATGTATGGTTATACTGCATATACAATAAAACAGTCAATGCAGAGGTTGTACATAAATTATGTATATAACAGCTCTATCCTTGCCATCACATACATATTACTTAAGCACAGCAATGACTCCTGATGAGACTGACATGGTGTATGTGCATAAATTACGTATACACTTTGCATATGAACCCAAGCTCAGTCTCTCTCATAGATACATGACCATGGAACGATCAGCTGCTTTGGATACAACTGCTATTTGTTTTTTTATCATGTAGCATTCAGACTTATGAAAAGCTGAGCATACGAGGGTTGCAGGGAAGGATTTTTGGATGCCTCCTTCCAGGGCCAGGGGAGGAATGCAGTGCACAGTGAGGCACCTGTGGGCAGAGGCTGGGTAACCATCTAGCACAAGAACTGACATGCAGGTGAGGCTCTTCTTCAGAATGAGCTCCTGCTCGGCATCTTTCCACAGGCATCTCTTCACCTCTGGAAGCAGCTATGCTTCTGAAGGCCAGTCCTTGCTCCTGCGTTTACTCCCAAGAGAGACATGAGCCTGACACAAAAGATAATTCATTTACACATTGTTTCAAACAAAGCAGGAACACAGGTACTGATTGCATTTACATTTGCATAGCTTCTAATCAGCCATCTAGTAAAGTAATTACAGCATTGCTATGCTGATGTTTAGAGCATTGTCAGCCAGGTTCTACCGGTGTGATTGCTATCACTGCATTTTGCTTAATAATTATTTAAGAGCCTCTTAAAACATTCACTACTCCAGGCTTCATTCTGGCTTTATGATATTTTCTATACTTACCCCAGTATCGAGTTAAAAGTCAAACATCTAAAGTTGCCCTTAGCTCACTGCCTTCTAGTCTAGGCCGCTGCCACGAGCACCTGCACACCTCCTGTGCTGTCCCAGGGTCCCCTCTCCTTCCACTGCTCTATTTGCTGTCTTTTGATCTTATGCCCCAAAACTGGAAATAAATGTGTTTTTCATTCATTTATTTAACGACTGACACAGAAATCAAATAACAATACATGAAGTCCAAAAGATTAATTTCTATAATACTGTCTCAAACACTGACTCTATGCCAAGGAGCCAAAGCAGCCACTCCCCAGTCAAACACGGAACAACTTCCATTAATCTTTCTGGTACTCCAAAAGCACTTGTACTTGACTTCAAGTCTGCTGCAGGAAGGCTCACCAAACCCAGCAAGTACCAGAACTGGATCTGCAAGCAGAGCAACATCAAGAGCCTGCGTTTCATCACCTGAGACAACAGGTTGGAGACTTTCTTCAAGTTCTCTGATGAGTCAAACTGCTCTTTAATTTCTCCTTCTATTTCTGGAGTTCCTCAAGCGCAAGGAGTTTATGAGGCAGAAACCATGCAAGCAGATAAACTCAGCATTCAGGAACCTAAAGCACCAGCAATACTATTGAAAACATCTTAATTTTCTTAAGATTGGCACATTTGAGCAGTGATCTCTTTACTGAGATCCCAAAATTTTGACTGATATAAACGGTTGAAATAATTAAATCTCAGTAGGATGTTAGATACTGAAGTTGTTCTAATGATCAGATACTAAGTAAATAAGTGGTATTACTAGCTATGAAAATGACCAAAACACAATTTTGATGAGACTCAAAAAGTAAATAATAAGTACAAAGAAGTCCTCTACAATTAAAGCCCAAAGTCCAGTCCAGTATCTTGCTTCCAGTAGCTGCCAAGAGCTGGAGTCAAGGGAAAAAACAGCTGAGCAAGTGTAAGTCTTGGAATCAGTAAGGCTGGAAAAGACCCCGCGATCATTCAGTCCAACCATCCACCCAGCAACGACATTTCTCCACTAAACCATGCCCCTTACTACAGCATCTAAACATTTCTGAACATCTCCAGGGACTGTGACTCCACCACCTTCCTGGGCAGCCTGTTCCATTGCCTGATCACTCTTTCGGAGAAGATTGCCTGACATCCAACCTAAACCTCCCCTGGTGCAACTTGAGGCCATTTCCCCTCATCTTGCTGCTGTTATCCAAGAGAAGAGGCAGGCCCCCACCTCACCACAACCTCCCTTCAGGTGGCTGCAAAGAGCCATATGGCCTCTCCTGAGCCTCCTCTTCTCCAGAGTAAGCAATCCCTCTTCCCTCAGCAGCTGCTAAGACTTGCACTCCAGATGCCTCACAGCAATGAACATCTTCTAAACAACAGTCCTGGACTATAGAAATGTAGCTGTGCTGCAAGCCCCAGAAGCTGTATTTGCATACAACAGGTAATTCTTATGTTAATTTTCCCCACTTGCTCTTGGCGAGGAGCTCCACAGCTAGGTTCCTGCCACACAGGACTGCCTTTCTGGGTTGGCCTCATCCTGCCACCTCCCACTCCAGAACACCTTCACCTCCAGTGCCTTCGCACAGCTCTGCCATGGCCTGAACCTCCTACCCTTCTTCTGCCCATCATCTCTTCTCCAGACTACAGAGCTGCATCTACTTCATCATCCCTTACGCAAAGGCCGTTCAGTAGCCTTTTGTGTGACCGACAGCTTCTGCAGTACTATTTTATGCTCTTTGTAGGTGCAAATGAGCAAGGAGAAGAGAATTAGGAGAAGGATGTCAGAATCAATCCCACTATTCAAGATGAAGGCGCATCACAGATGCATACTGTGACAGATACGTTTTTCCTCTATTTTTCCTCTACAGTTGCCATAAACATTGCTAATGTTTTATTTGCTTTTTGACAGCTACTGAGTATACAGTTGACATCTCCACACAAATATATGACCTAGGGATCTCATGCCTGATTGTTAACTAGCAATTCAATTCATATGAAAAGTTGGAATATTTTTTTTCCCCATGGACATCACTTTGCATTTATCTGCACTGAATTTCATTTGTCATTTTATAACACGGTTGCACAGCAACCTAATTGCATTTTGAAATCCTCTGCATTTCATTTTGCATCTTCATCTTTACTACCATGGCTAAGTGCATCAAATCAGCAACACTGTCACCTCACTAATGCTGCTCTGCCCCGAATCACTCGGAAGAACTGAAATTGACAGATGCACATTTTTATTAACTGCAAAATGACAGGCAGTGTTTGCCTGCTAAGGAACAGGTATTAACTGCAAAATGTGTAAATATCAGCCACGTGATACATTTTTCTTTTAGGGGTATGAGCACAGGGAGAGCTCACTCAATACTCCATCTGCTTTCAAAATCATGCTCCATCAAGAGAAAAGTGGCCAGTAGGTTGAGGGAGGTGATTCAACCCCTCCACTCTGCGCTGGTGAGACCTCACCTGAAGTACTGCATCCAGATGTGGAGTCCTCAGTATGGGAGGACCACCAAAATCATCCAGGGCATGGAACTCCCTTATGAGGACAGGCTGAGAGAGCTGGGGCTGTTCAGCCTGGAAAAGAGAAGGGTCTGCGGAAATCTCAGAGTGGCTTTTCAGTATCTAAAGTGAGGCTACAAAAAAGGGACTGACTCTCGAGCAGGATACGATAGGACAATTGGACATAAGAAAAAAACTTTTCACAGTAAAGGGTGGTGAGGCACTGGAACAGGTTGCCCAGAGAGGTGGTGGAAGCCCCATTTTTGAAGACATTCAAGGTCAAACTGAATAGGGCTCTGGGCAACCTAATGTAGATGTAGGTGTCCCCATTCATCGCAGGGGAGTTGGACTAGGTGACCGTTAGGTGTCTGCTCCAACTTAGTCCCCTCATCCCCAGTCACACACACAACATTCTTCTCACCAGCTCTTACTAGAATCACAGCATCTGCATTAATTGGCCTTATAACTGGGCCCACTCTAACACAGTCTGAGGTCTTTCCTAGAAGAATGTTCAGTTGTTTCTGCTCCACCCTTTTTTTCTTCCTGCCTGACCTCTATACCAATTGAAACACAACATGTCAATACTGGCTTCTCCAAAAAATACCTCATTTTTAAATTCTACGCTGTTCAGTAAGTCCACTTGGAACACTGCTACACAATCATATGCATCACATTTATCTTTAAATGATATTTCAATCCCTCTTTAGTAAACTATATTCTAAATGCAAATGTAAAGCTTTCCATTATTCAAACTAATGCATCTCATTTTTTGTTTGCTTCTTTTTCCAAGGATTTAACAGGTTACCTGCTGAAGTGTGCGAATAAACCATCGTATGACCCTCAGAATGGCATCAGTCAGTCTTACTGCTAAAGAAAACCAAAATCTCACACCCAAGGTCCTACACTAGATCTTTTTCTGTGGACTTTTCAAGTTTATCTTTATAAAGTAATCTCTTCTTTTCCTCATCTACCTTTTCTTTAATTAAATGTTATGGGTTGTCACTTTCTAGAAAAACAGAGAACAGATACTCGATTGACAGAAAGCAAAATACTTTGAAAAACTGTTGAGGCTACAGTGTGATGTAGGAGCAGGAGCACCTGAAACACAAACTTAAGCAGAGGCACAATGGAGTGATGTTCTTGTCAGCTGGGTGCTCCAGCCATGAACGTGGGATCAGCCATTCAAAGGGACTTGCAAACATCTCTGACGTAAGGAGACATTTGCTTCTCTGGGTGAACAGTTAAAATGCAGATGGGAATTTTGAGCATGAAAAAGTGATAGTCTGTTTGGGAATATTGTGAGCAGCCTGGGTGTAGGAACACAGACAACGAAGAGCCAGGGGCAATATGGAAGTCTGGGCATGGGAACTCCTGCAGACTTGTGGGAAGGATGTGAGGAGCCCACGGTGTCCTCCAGTGCTCTCTGGCAATGCATTTCTAGGGATAAAACGGCTCCTAGGGGAAAAGTACAACACAGGTAGGAGAAAGATGAGGGAATTAATTGGAGAAAATTAAAATCAGCAGGAAAGTCGTGGGCAGATTGGCTTAAATTGTGCAACTGTACCAGACACTTCCCAAACTGCTACTCTGAGAAGAAGGGGGCAATTTAGCAGACATGCAGACATGAAATCAGACATATCAGGGAGGAGTTCGCTGTGGCCTGATTCAAAGCAGAAAGGAATTAAGAAAGGATTAGATTGTACATTCACCAATACGCTCTCAGCAAACCAGGATGATCTGAAATTACAAGCAATGCTGCAGCATTTTGTTTCACTACCTTGTAGAGCTTTTAGGAATGAGTTCTAATGTTACAAAGCCACTAACCACCAATGAAAGCAGAAACTGCACTCTAGCCTTGCAGAGTGCCCAAAACAGATAGCAACAGGTCCTTCACCATGACCTGGAGGCGCCTTTGTGTGTGGGGCTTTAGAAGGCACTGTTGGTAATACATATATATATGTGTGTAAAAGAAAATCCTCTATATCCTCGATTCTAATCAGCACCAAATCTGAAGGGAAAAAAAAACCCAAAACTTCCAAAAAACAAAACCAACCAGAAACTGCTTCCTCTGCTTCTCTCCCCAAGAAAAAAAAAAGGAAGTAGGCTGAGGAATCTTCTCAGCATTCCTTCTTTGATGATCTCAAAGATATCCCTGAATAACAAACAAGCACTCAGGGAAAA